>NC_073393.1:150000-227500 GCF_028641065.1 Leucoraja erinaceus | reverse complement strand
TTAATCACGTAGCGAACAGCGGCATTAGCATACGATAATTAAACTTGGAAGTGAGCCGCGCCATGGTGCGCTGAGCGCCGCCGCTCCGGCTTCATTTGCGGGCCATCCATCTCCATTTTCCCACCAGCAGTAAACTTCTTGGATAAACTTAAGGCTCAGTTAATTGCTGGTTTACTTTTCTCTCGGCTCCTCGGAGATGAGCGATAGGGAGAAGCGACACGAGGGCTCAGATTCCCCGCAGATTCCCCGGACACGTTGCGTTTCTGCAGCACGCAAATGTTACAGCAAAAGGGCTGGAAAACGCAATTATGGATTCAGAGCCCCTTAGTTGACAAAAAAAAACTGGTGCCTGAATAGACGGCTTTGTTGTGGGGTTATATAACGATTATGCTGTAATTATGAGGAAACGTTTAGTCATAAAATAAAGTAACAAAATACTGGAATGGACATGTTGTTATTTAGCGAGTGCGCTTGAATGTGACATTGGGAACATGGATAGAACAAGCAGGCATGATTTTGAAGCTTGACAATGAATAAAGGCACGTCTGATGCGCATGATTACATTCAACACAGAGATCAGACAAGATGTCGAAAGGAACCATGTCATTCCAGCGTTCCTGCAGGTAGATAGAACTGATTCCATCTTTGAACCACTGACATTAAAATGCAAAGCTCCTTGTATTTTTCCACCTTGTCACATTGGGAAACATGGACTTTTATAAAACACCCCGACATCATCATAATTAGGACGGGACTTCTTTGTTTTATTTTAAAATAAAGCAAATCACCACAACGTTATTTTTGTTCAAATTCTACTTGTTTGGCTGGGCGTTAAGGCGGGGAACTCTGAAACTGGAGTTGTGTAAATGTCCTTCGCAGTGAGTGATAATGTCAGACCTGGAATAACGCGGGCCCTATTGTCTGAGACACTTTGATTTATCCTCCTGTTTGCCATAGAGTCAGAGACAGACACCCGAAGTCTGGTCCACCTCTAAACATCACATTACACCTCATCAAAGTTCCCCCACAACTCATATAGAGGTTACGAGAAGGAAGAACGCTACATATATATTCACACCCAACACTCGGACTGTTACAACTTGGAGTAACTCAGCGGAACATGCTGCATCCCTGGAGAGAAGGACTCGGGTCGAGATCCTCCTTCAGACTCAGTCTTCAGTCTGAAGAAGGGTCTCGACCCGAAACGTCGCCCATTCCTTCTCTCCAGAGATGCTGCCTCTCCCACTGAGTTACTCCAGCATCTTGTGTCTGTCTTCGCTTTAACCCGGCATCATCTGCAAGGTCCTTCCTGCACATTTGGACAGTTTCAACTTGTTGCTTCCCACGAACTTCAAGTTCAAACGGAGAGGTGTCACTTTCAATAACGTCCCTTCCCTGCGACAATGGCCGGCAAGTTTAACATTAACACCACTCGCTATTAGAATGATAAAATGACGGCCAACGGGGCATGCTTTATTCCCATTATCATGCCCCAACTAATCATTTCTCTTCTCTTTTTGAACTTGTTATTGAGAATCAACTTGCACTGTGGCCATTCTTTATCGGTGACAGGATCGACAAAGAAAGAGCAGATCGAAAGGAAGTTGCCATATGGAATGTTGAACCGCTCGGGCCATATATACAACTCATTATCACCAATCATAAACGGCGTTCTAACCTTTTCTTAAAGTAGTAGTTACTCCCCCTCCCCCCCCCCACCCCCCCAAAGTTAACCCCAAAACGTGCGATCAGGCGTGAACCAGACAGGAGCGCATCTCTTAAATTCGTCAGAGAGCAGACATTCTTCTAATGTAGTGGTGCGTGAATTAGACACAGAGAGCAACTCAGTTGGTCTTTTAAAACAGCGCGGGGCTGGGAAATAAGGGGAACTGTGATGGTGATGTATTCAGGAGGATGTGTGACGAATGGGGGGGTTGCTTTCTCACGTTTCCAATCGGAAGACCGGGACCGATGGCGTCCACAAGATAATGTCACCCCCACCCACCTCTCGCCCCGGCTACAATCAGTCCAAAGATGAGTCCTGACCTGAAACGTCACCTATCCATGTTCTCCACAGATGCTGCCTGACCCGCTGAGTTACTCCAGCACTCTGTGCCTTTTTTATAATAACTTTTAAAACGTTTTAATGCATTAGACCATTCTAAGTAATGTTGAGATTTCAAAATTCTTAAGTTCATTAGTTCAGGCAATCAGGTCTACTCCACCGGTCTTGGCTGATCTATCTTTCCCTCTCAACCCCACTCTCCTGCCTTCTCCCCATAACCCCGGACACCCGCACTAATCAAGAACCTGTCAACCTCCGCATTGAAAATACCCAATGATTTGACCACCACAGCCGTCTTTGGCAACGAATTCCTCGGATTCACCACCTTCCGACTAAAGACATTCCACCTCATCTCCTTCCTAAAGGAACGTTATTTTATTCTGAGGCTGTGACCTCTGGTTCCTAGACTCTCCCATTAGAAAAAAACAATTTTATCACAGTTGAAGCCAAATGAAACTTTGCCCAAAGAGTAATTCTGTGGTTTTGCAACAATCTAAAGTTCCCTGCTCAGGGTTCGGCCTAATTTCTTACGGAGGCGTGATACACAAACTTTAAACTCGAACCCCTCACTGTTTCCCCCCCCGAAAGAACGGGACAACTATCCAGAGTTGAGTTTCAGTTCCAATAATTCTCCATCCAGCTCAGCACTTGGTGTATACACATGTAGCTTTTTCCACGACACCAGAACCGCCCTTGGTCACTAGATATTGGCCAGGCCCTTGGTCACTAGATATTGGCCAGGCCCTTGGTCACTAGATATTGGCCAGGTCCTTGGTCACTAGAGGTTATGTGGGAAGGAACTGCAAATGCTGGTTATGCAGCATCTCTGAAGAAAAGGAATTGGCGACGTTTCGTGTGTGAAGAAGAATCTGTTCTTTGTCGTGAAGGGGGTAACTACAAATGCTGGTTTACACCGAAGATAGACAAAAAAAATCTACTGGAGTAACTCAACGGGTCAGGCAGCATCTCTGGATAGAAAGGATGGGTGACATTTCGAGCCGAGACCCATCTTCAGACTATTCCTTCTCTCCAGAGACTACCTGTCCTGCGGAGTTACTCCAGAACCTTGTGTCTATCTTCGCCAGGTGTTGGCGGAGGCCAGCGCAGGTAATCCGGGCAGCAACGTTTGGTGGACGTTGTCTTGGTCAGTTCTGGCCGGAGCTCTCCACTCCCCGCAACGTGGAGCACTATCACCACTACTCCGGAACGACCCACGTTCCTTCTCTCCAGAGATGCTGTCTGTCCCGCTGAGTTACTCCAGCTTTTTGTGTCTATCTTCGGTTTAAACCAGCATCTGCAGTTCCTTCTTACACACTAACTGTTCAGTCTCTGCCGGAATGATCCAACATACATCAACGAATACAGGACAAAGGCGGACACAGGCCGAAGTTCAAGACGCCTTCAGAACGACCGTGAGACATGTCATTATTGCTGCGTGTCAGTAACATTGACCCAACTCTCTGGGGCACAATGTCTGCAAAGTTACTGGAAACAGAACTTGTACAAACACGAGGGGAAGTGATGTGCAGCTCAGAGGAAAGACCGGGGGATAGCATTGCACAGATTACCGGCATCGACCCGATGGACTGAATGGTCTCTCACACAAAGTCTCTGTCTCCCTCTCCGTTTCCCTCTCTGTCTCCCTCTGTCTCTCTCTCTCTCTCCCTCTGTCTCTCTGTCTCTGCCTCTGTCCCGCAACTATTCTACTTGGAGTTTCTGATTTAAGATGCCAGCACACAATTGTAAAGAAGGCGGGAAGCTGAAAAGACCAGTGAACGAATATCCCATTCGTGTATTAACCCAAGTCAGGGCGAAGAGAAGTGTTGCAGTAATTGGTCCTGCCTTTAAAAGTGCGACTTTATGTGAAATTTTCATTCTCAGAGCGTTGGGGAATTAAATGCCGGGGAATAGACCGCTTTCCATTATAGGTAGAGATAGTTCAAAACGCAACTCGATCCAAAATATGATTTGGATAAATGTAGAATTGCATTATAGGTTTGGCTTTCCTGGGTGTTAAATGTTTTTATTTACGAGCAAACTTTAATTTAAGTTGCATGTGTTTGGATGGGACAGTGAACTCTTTGTAGTCCAGCGCTGGGAAGATCTTCCAATCACAGACAATACATGAAGAGGTGTTCCACTACCCCGGCATTCCCTCTCTCTCTATCCCTCCCCCTCCCAAGTCGCACCAGCTTCTCGTTTTACGTTTTTGTATATCTTTCATTCATTGTTATTTATATCTCGACATCGCCGTCTATATCTCTCGTTTCCTTCATCCCGAACCAGTCTGAAGAAGGGTCTCGAGTCTCTCCACAGATGCTGCCTGTCTCGCTGAGTTACTCCAGCTCTTTGTGTCTATCTTGGGTTTAAACCAGCACCTGCAGTTCGTCCCAACACAGTTGTCCTCTCGAGTTGCTCACCGGCGACCCCCCATGATATTGCCAATCTGCCATCAAGTGAGGGGGGGGGGTTAAACCTTCGGGGTTTGGAACCAAAACACTGATGAAGGGAAGGCTGCCTGAACACATTCCACATCGTGCCGTCTCAGAGGTGAAACGTCAACACGTGAGCAGTAACTTGTCGCCGCACCAAACCACATCAATGCAGCTTCGCTCGCTGACAAGGGCCTCGCCTGCAGATACCCAGACCATGAGGATGTCTTTACCTCATCTGTATTCAAAGGAGACAGCGAACAATAAAAGTTACAGCAACGGGGAATTTGTTTAATTAAGACAGAGCTTTGGCGATGATTTCATAGAGCAAGCAACACGTGTGTATGCTGGCATGCCGGTCGTGTGTTCAGTTACATGCTAGTCGTGTGTTCAGTTACATGCTAGTCGTGTGTTCAGTTAGATGTTAGTCGTGTGTCCAGTTACATGTTAGTTCGTGTGTCCAGTGTGTTCGTGTGTTCAGTTACATGCTAGTCGTGTGTTCAGTTAATGCTAGTCATGTGTTCAGTTACACGCTAGTCGTGTGTTCAGTTACATGCCAGTCGTGTGTCCAGTTACATGTTAGTTGTGTGTTCAGTTACATGCTATTCGTGTGTTCAGTTACAGTTACATGTTAGTCGTGTGTGTTCCAGTTACATGTTAGTCGTGTGTTCAGTTACATGCTAGTCGTGTGTTCAGTTACATGCTAGTCGTGTGTTCAGTTACATGTTAGTCGTGTGTTCAGTTACATGTTAGTCGTGTGTTCAGTTACATGTTAGTCGTGTGTTCAGTTACATGTATTGGAGCTTCTGAAGATGGGGATTGACAATGAATGTTAGAATGGTGCAGACAACGATATAATTAGCTGTTGTCTATTTATAGTTGACCATCAGCATCACTGGTGTTACTGTGTCGACATGCGAGAACAATTAGCACCATGGATCTCATCCCATACAATGGTCATTGCCGGACCTTGTGTAGGAAAGAACTGAAGGTGTGTTTCTGTTGAACTTTTTCTGTGTTTGAACTAATGCGTTATTTAGGAATGGCCACAACGCCGCGAATCTCATTTCTAAAGTGTAGACGGAGAGCCACATTCAAATCGAATTCCCACTCATTTTGGAAATGGCAAAATTATTGAAAAAAACTTGAGCAGCAAGAAGTCTCAAGCTCCAAGTGTAATGTAAACGGCGCCTTTAGACATCTGAACTCTCCGCGTTGTATTATAGTCCCTGCAGTCTAACATCACGCTGCCATTACGCCGTAGACCTTAGGGACAATATTCAGAAGAAGTTGGAACCACAACCCATTGTAACTGGTTCTTCAAATCTGAACCATGTCCACAAAAATGCTGGAGAAACTTAGCGGGTGAGGCAGCATCTATGGAGCGAAGGAATAGTTGACGTTTCGGGTCGGGACCCTTCTTCAGACTGATGTGGAGGTGTGTGTGTGGGGGGGGAGTCTGCAGTTCTTTCGTAAATATATCCACAAAAAAGTTGCTTTCAGCCGATGCAAGGAAACCAAAACCGTTCTTTCAATCTGCAGAAGGGTCTCGGCCAGAAACATGTCCAGAGATGTTGTCTGTCCCGCTGAGTTACTCCAGCATTTTGTCTCTCTGCGTTTTTCCATCCACTGTGCTGCTGTTATAACGGTTTTACTTGGATGGTATCCGCATATGTCCAGTTAACGGATCCTATTGGGGGGGATGTACATATTTGATAAGAATTGAATAGCAAATAGCATGTATGAACAGCATCCTTTGCAAGTTTTCCCGGATTCAACTATTTACCGCATTAAACATATCACTGTTCAGCTTTGCAAGGTGGGGTTTTAAAGCAGACACTTCATGAGGTTTACTTACACGGCTGTGAAAGCAGATTAAATTAGCAGGTGCGGCTTAAATTGGTAGTTAGAGTAGACTTTCAGAGGTAACATGCCTGCTGCCTTTATATAGTCCTTCTTCATTAAATCCATTAAACTCGAATCAGAGTCATTTATACAAATTCTATTGCTGCAAGAACCTTATCTTGATTCCACAGAATGGATTGAGTGATCAGTGTTGTTATATCTCAGAATTAACCCCAGTTTCTGTTTTTTTTTTAAAAAAAAAGGAACAAGGAAAATTAGAATAAAATAATAAATATTTTAATTTAATATGAATCTTTTTCGCAGCTTTGCTTCCACCTGTGACAATTCCTGATGGCCCACATCCTCCACCTTCACTGGCTCATGCAAGATCACATTATGTCTTCAGGCCCTGATGGAGATTAATGTACCTCTACACTGCCCTGTCACATTAGATCAACAGAGTCATTTTCAATAAAATATATCCCCACTTTTAATGTGCAAGGAATATAGTTTTTGATGCATGGATCCAGCCTGGCAGCTGAACATTAGAAGCTATGTGTGCCTGTCAGATTAGTGTCAGTCACATCACATCCCATGGGTTTAAGCATACGGAAGGGATATCACACCTAGGGCAAGTGTGTTTGAAGAAGGGTCTTGACCCAAAACGTCACCTATTCCTTTCCTCCAGAGATGCTGCCTGTCCCGCTGAGTTTTTGTGTCTTTCTTAGGTTTAAACCGACATAAGCAGTTCCCCCCCTACATCTGTTTACTTTAAAGATAGGCATGAACACTACTGAGTATGATGTCATCGGATTTATAGTCACTGAGAATGTATGAAGAGTTTATGCACAGTTTTTGATTTGTATATATTTTTAAATTCTGAATAGTTAAAATATAATAATTAAACTTGGAATGGCGCAAGACCACCATGGCATGGTCAGAATATCACCCCGTTCCTCTCTTATTCTGCAGTCTATAATTTTATTGCAGCGGCCTTTCAAGGGGGATATCAAGGAGCAGTCACTGGACGACAGTGTTTCAGGCACAGTGTAGTTCTGCACTCTCTGTATAACAGACATCTCTTTAGTAAGATGTTTCATAAAAATGGAAATTTAGTGTATCTAATTTATAACTAGTATAACGACCATCCAAATCAACAGATGGAAACAAACACAAGGTCAGGATCAAATTAAAACAAACTACTGGTTCTTGTGAATGCGCATTATTAAATGGATTGTTTCCTCAGAAGCAATGAGAAATGAATGAATGAATAAGTTTATTGGCCAAGTATTCACATACAAGGAATTTGCCTTGGTGCTCCACCCGCAAGTGACAACGACATACAGTGACAGTTAGGAATGACACATAAAACATTAAACATTAATAATAAAACATTATTGATTAAACATGTGAATTAAATAAAATACCAGAGCAAAACGATCTAATAGTTAATTTTTCCAGAAAGATCCAATAGTGAATAGATTCTGTATTTAAGAACATTGTACGGGTAAGCTTCAGACACTAAAGGATAATGTACAATATAAACTATTCAAAATTAATGGCGTTTTATTGGAGATTTAAGAAACTGCAGATGTTGGAATCTTGAGGGGAAAAAAAGTGTTGAAGGAACTCAACGTCAGGCAGCATCTGTGGAGGGAATGGGCAGATGATGCGTTGGTTCTGAAATGCTATCAGTCCTTTGCCTCCACAGATGTTGCCTGCCTCATGGTTGTTTAATGATATATGAAACCCAGAGAGAGTTGTGAATCTGTGGAATTCTCTGCCACATTAGGCAGTGGAAATTACTGGATGTATTCAAGAGAGAGTTAGATTTAGCTCTTAGGGCTAACTGAATCAAGGGATATGGGGAAAAGGCAGGAACAGGGTATTGATTCTGGATGATCAGCCATGATCGTCCAGTGCTGGCTCAAAGGGCCGAATGGCCTACTCTTGCACCTATATTCAATATTTCTGTGTTTCTATGAAACAGCTTTGGAAGCACTAGGTTTAAAATACTGATTTATGTAACATTACCACTTGGCTTCATGAGCTTTGAAACTTTCAGTGACCTGGCTTCCAACTACAACTTGTGGTCACTTCTCAGAACTTGGTCGATTGTCCTAACGAGATGTCAGCAAATTCTATTTTTATTTCAGAATTTAATTTGGTGTATCACACGAGCCATGGAGCATATAATATGATGCAATTTAATCAAGGAGTTGGACTGATGATCAAAAGCAGATGTACGGTGGGTATTTTATATAGTTTACAATATCACCACCATGTTATTCCCTGTGGCACAAGCCTATCATCACTTGATTGGATTTATACCAACCCAATGTAATGACCAACAGGATCAGTTTTCTAATTGTGACCTTCTTACATTTACTTTCACTTCCTTCTCATCACCCAGAGACTGCGTACAGGTTGAAGTTACATTCAGCAAAACCACTCATTTATTTAACTTGATAATATCATGCTGTCAGGCAGGATGACATTACAACATAAAACAATGAATTTTATGCTTCTGCACCCAAATGTTTGCAGATTAAATTAGCACCATTGAATAATTATGCCAAAATAAAAATCTTGCATCCGTCTCCATTCTGAGGGCCATTTCCCAATAAACATATGTATGGCTGACCTTCAATTAATCTATATTTGATATCAATAAAATATAATCACCTCTGTACAATGAATACTTGCCATTATTTAGATTCGTTAAGAGTATTTTATTGTTATTTGCCCAGAAACAGAACAATGAAAATCTTACTTTCAGCAGCATCTCAACAGGTTTGTAAACACAGTATCCATAATAAAGACACATATACACATATAACATAGATATTTGTATATATATATATATATATATATATACGTGTGTGTGTGTGTGTATATATATATATATATATATATATTTATATACACACACACACACGTATAACATGGATATTAATGTATTTCAGACTTTGTTCTGACAATAAAGTAATATCGTATCATATAGTATATAATATATATATGTGCACACACACACATATGTATAGCATAGATATTAATGTTTAATTAAATGTGTTTGTATATATATATATATATATTATGTATACACACACACTTATATGTATCTATATACATATAAATATATGTATCCACATTCGCATATAAACACACATATACACACACTAATCATATATATATATATATATATATATACATACAGTGGCTTGCAAACGTTTCATACCCCTTGAACTTTTCCACATTTTGTCACGTTACAATCACAAACGTAAATGTATTTTATTGGGATTTTATGTGATAGACCAACACAAAGTGGTGCATAATTGTGAAGTGGAAGGAAAATGATACATGGTTGTCAAATTTTTTTACAAATAAAAAACTGAAAAGTGTGGCGTGCAAAAGTATTCAGCCCCCCTGAGTCAATACTTTGTAGAACCACCTTTCGCTGCATTTAAAGCTGCAAGTCTTTTGGGGTATGTCTCTACCAGTTTTGCACATATAGGGACTGAAATTTTTGCCCATTGTTAGTGTTAGTTTTCCGCCACACATAGCATTTTGCATTTAGGCCAAAAACTTCAATTTTGGTCTCATCTGACCAGAGCACCTTCCTCCACATGTTTGCTGTGTCCCCCACATGGCTTGTGGCAAACTGCAAACGGAACTTCTTATGGCTTTTTTTCAACAATGGCTTTCTTCTTGCCACTGTTCCATAAAGGCCCGATCTGTGGAGTGCACGACTATTAGTTGTCCTGTGGACAGATTCTTCCACCTGATGTGTGGATCTCTGCAGCTCCTCCAGAGTTACCATGGGCCTCTTGGCTGCTTCTCTGATCAATGCTCTCCTTGCCCGGACTGTCAGTTTAGGTGGACGGCCATGTCTTGGTAGGTTTGCAGTTGTGCCATACTCTTTCCATTTTCGGATGGTGGATTGAGCAGTGCTCCATGAGATGTTCAAAGCTTGGGATATTTTTTTATAACCTAACCCTGCTTTAAACTTCTCCACAACTTTATCCCTGACCTGTCTGGTGTGTTCCTTGGGTTTCATGATGCTGTTTGTTCACTAATAAACCTCTGAGGCTTTCACAGAGCAGCTGTATTTATACTGAGATTAGATTACACACAAGTGGACTCTATTTACTAATTAGGTGACTTCTGAAGGCAATTGATTGCACTGGATTTTATTTAGGGGTATCAGAGTAAACGGGGCTGAATGCTTTTGCACGCCACACTTTTTAGTTTTTTATTTGTAAAAAAATTTGAAAACCATGTATCATTTTCCTTCCACTTCATAATTATGCGCCACTTTGTGTTGGTCTATCACATAAAATCCCAATAAAATACATTTACGTTTGTGGTTGTAACGTGACAAAATGTGGAAATGTTCAAGGGGTATGAATACTTTTGCAAGCCACTGTATATACACACACACACATGAACAGATATACACACACACACACACTTATATGTATCTATATGTATTTATATGTATCCACATTCGCATATAAACACACATATGCACACACTAATCAGATATATATACACACACACATGCACAGATATATACACACACACATGCACAGATATATACACACACACACACACACACAAATATACACAGTTTAAAGCAGTTTATGACAAGTTTCAACATCATATGATACAATTAAAAACCTTTTACTATGCACTGCATGTGTGTATATATATATATATGTGTGTGTGTAGAGAGAGAGAGAGAGAGAGAATAAGAAAGTGTGTCTAAACGTAAAAATTACATCTGAATAAGCATATGCAGATTTAAAGCAATCATGTCAAAAATGAATTTAATAATGAGAAAAGATGTGCAGCCTAGGCAAACTCCTTCAAACATGACGTATATATTTTCCAACAAAAACGTAAGAGATTTTCTTCTTAATTGTGTTGGCGCGGTAAAACAATGCATCTTTACAAAATCAGAGGAAAAGGCAGTGATTTTCTCAGCTCATAGTTTGAACACAGTAAATAATAACTGGGGATCCACATCCCAGTCTTGTGTCAGCACCTTTCTATTTTGCCCGAGGCCATGAAATGAACAGATATTCAGGTACCAAATTACGAAATTAACATGATTCATAATTAGACTAAAAATAATCAACGATGAATAAAAGATGACAATTGTGGTGGTAACGTTTTGCAGTGTTTTGTTACCAATTCTATGCCTTTTCCCTGAAAACAGCTTCATATAGGAAATAAGACAGGGAGGGAAATAACTTCAAAGATAATGCATTATTTAGTGACTAACATGGTCTAATATGTCCCACTGTGAACAACTTTTGTAAGATTATTTTAGCAATTTCTAATGAATGAGATTTAAATTTTAATGTATTAACCACTTCAATTCTCAAGTATTGATGAGGATTCTTTAACCACCTGGCTGTTATCCACCTCTGGATTCCCATTGCTTTCTTTGTCATTTTATCAAGAGCAATACTTGCAAATTCGACACTTCTAGGTTTCACTCACAAGATGTGGAAGAAAAATACTAATTTAATCAGAGATAATTGTGAAATGTTCCTTATTTCCCATCTGGGTTCTGTTATCTGCACAGTTATATTACTGATAATAAGCCTAACAAAAAGAACCAATTTAATATCAATCTGTCCATATTCCAATATCAGGTTTAGACCAAAGATCTGCAGGTCAAATCAAGTCTTTATATTTTGATAACATTGCAGAACCAAAATTACAATATTGTTGGGATTCAATAAGTTTGACAAGAATGGCAAATTATTTATTTAGTTGAGTGTGGAGAAACAGCATGGAAACAGGCCCTTCAGCCCATCATGTCCATGCTGACCATCAATAACCAGTTCACGCTAGTGACAAACTTTTTTTTTAAAGTGCAGGAAGGAACTGCAGATGCTGGTTTGAGTAACCCAGCGGGACAGGCAACATCTCTGGGGAGAATAAATGGGTGACTTTCGGATTGAGTGCCTTCTTCGGACAGTCTGAAGAAGGGTCTCGACCAATAACATCACCCATTCCTTCTCCCCACAGATGCTGCAAGTCCTGCTGAGTTACTCCGGCATTTTGTGTTTAAAAAACAGTAAATGTTGTCGAGACGGTCTCCGGTGTTAATGTTGAGGATTTCTCACCCAGTCGCAGTGTGATTTATTTCAATGCTGGCAAACGTTGTACATTCTGGATGTAATAGCGAATTGGGTTTGCAGGGTTTGGGGGGGGGGGGGGGGGGTCCCCACTGATACCAGTTTGTTGACAACATATAATGGTCTGTCACTCAACCTCTCAATCAATGAGTTGAGTTTGATATCCGACTTGCTCCTCAGCGGGTCAGGCAGCATCTGTGGAGAACATGGATAGGTGACGTTTCACAGAGTGCTGGAGTAACTCAGCGGGTCAGGCAGCATCTGTGGAGAACATGGATAGGTGATGTTTCCAGAGATGCTGCCTGACCCGCTGAGTTACTCCAGCACTTTGTGTCTATCTTTGGTATAAACCAGCATCTGCTGTTCCCTGTTTCTCCATTTTGGTCCAGAATTCTAATCAGTCATTTGGCAACTCAGTCTATGGCACCCTGGGATACTCATAAAGCAGTAATTCAAATCAGAGCGTTGTGGTGTTATAACAAATCGTAGGATCAAAGGGAAGTCCTTTACAACGCCATTGGAAACTCCGGGATCTAATTACAACGGCTGCATGGTAATTTTCTGCAGAGTTTCCTGCTTTCTCTGCCATGCCGCCCATTTACCTCCACTTGTGCAAGACAAGACATTCTGTCCAACATTGACAATAGATTGACACAGAATGCTGCAGTAACTCAGCGGCACAGGCAGCATCTCTGGAGAGAAGGAATGGGTGACGTTTCTGGCCGAGACCCTTCTTCAGACTGATGTCAGGGGACTGGGAGGCTCGGAGATAAACAAGGACATGTACAAATCAATGTCAGGTTACATAAATGACTATTTACATCAACGTTTTCCCACACTGTTCCGACAAGGAGCCTACTCCATGCAATGCTTTACGTCTGGTCAGTTTATGACTGGATATCAGTGGAGGGAATGTTCTCATTGAAGAGTTTAATATCTCCTGTCATTAATTGTGCCCGAAATCAACCGTGACATGTGTCGGAAGGAACTGCAGGTGCTGGTTTACAAAGTGCTGGAGTAACTCAGCGGGTCAGGCAGCATCTGTGAAGATCAGGTTGATCCATGGGTCACGTTTTTACCAGATAGACGGTGCTAATCTGAGGGTGTCCTGACCATGGACTCATGGCTGGTCCATCCAAGTACATCCTCCGACTGATCGCCCGTCCCTGCCCTGTGACTAATACGACTTGTGGGGCATCACTGACAAATTCCTATTGCCATTACACTCTGCTGCATTGAACTTTCATTGACCACATTTTCCTTCACCAACCAGTTATACATTTATAAACACTTATACAACTAGTTTTCACACACCGAGAAGGATGAGAGGGAATATTATTGTCATATTGGATGGCGGTGCTGCCTTGAAGGGCCGAATGGCCTACTCCTGCACCTATTTTCTATGTCTAGAGACAGGTTTTCAGTAGCTTGATACTCCAGTGGTTGCGTCAAGATTCAAGAAGTGTTTCATTGTCATATGTACTTGCGGCTGGGCTTGTACACTCTGGGCTTGTATACTCTGGGCTTGTATACTCTGGGATTGTACACTCTGGGGTTTAGAAGAATGAGAGGGGATCTTATTGAAACATATAAGATTATTAAGGGTTTGGACACGCTAGAGGCAGGAAACATGTTCCTAATGTTGGGGGAGTTCAGAACCAGGGGCCACAGTTTAAGAATACGGGGTAAGCCATTTAGAACGGAGACGAGGAAACACTTTTTCTCACAGAGAGCGGTGAGTCTGTGGAATTCTCTACCTCAGAGGGCGGTGGAGGCCGGTTCTCTGGATACTTTCAAGAGAGAGCTAGATAGGGCTCTTAAAGATAGCGGAGTCAGGGGATATGGGGAGACGGCAGGAACGGGGTACTGATTGGGGATGATCAGCCATGATCACATTGAATGGTGGTACTGGCTAGAAGGGCTGAATGGCCTACTCCTGCACCTATTGTCTATTGTCTATAATGGAGCGATGAAATTCTTAGTAGCTGTAACTTCCTCAGTTGAACCCATCGAGGTGGGAGTGAGGAGGAATGCAGAGGATCAAGGGCGATTTTCACGAAAGGCGAGGTCAGTATTTCAGCAGGAAAGGGGGTTCAGATAGTGACCACAGGTGGTCGTTATAGTGACCACAGATAAATGGCCCCCTAGTTGGAAACTGCCCATTAATGCCAGTGAAAACACCAATAATTATAGAGATACAGCATGTAAACGGGCCCTTCAGCCCACCGAGTCCATGCTGACAGAGGGCGGTGAATCTGTGGAGGCCACAAGCCAGTGGATATATTTAAGGCAGAGATAGATAGATTCTTGATCAGTACGCGTGTCAGGGGTTGTGGGGAGAAGGCAGGAGAATGAGGTTGGGAGGGAGAGATAGATCAGCCATGATTGAATGGCGGAGTAGACTGGATGGGCCGAATGGCCTAATTCTGCTCCTATTCCATATGACCTTACAACCAGCAAACCCCACACTTACACTATTCTACACACACTAGGGACAATTTTTTACATTTTATGCCAAGCCAATTGTGCGGCACGGTGGCGCAGTTGTTGAGTTGCTGCCTTACATCAAATGCAGCGCCGGTTCCATCCCGACTACGGGCGCTGTCTGTACAGAGTTCGTATATGTTCTCCCCGTAACCTGCGTGGGTTTCCTCCGAGATCTTCGGTTTCCTCCCACACTCCAAAGATCCACGTGTTTGTGGGTTAATTGTCTTGGTAAAATATAAAAATTGTCCCTAATGTGTGTAGGATGGTGTTAGTGTGCCGGGATCGCTGGTCGGCACGGACTCGGTGGGCCGAAGGGCCTGTTTCTACACTGTATCTCTAAACTAAACTAAACTAAACATACCTACAAACCTGTATGTCTTTGGAGGAGGATGGAGTTGGAGGGTGTTCATACAGAATATGATTGAGGCAGATCAGCCCACCGAGTCAGCACCAACCAGCGATCCCTGCACATTAACACTATCCCACACACACTGGGGACAATGCTACACTTATGCCAAGACAATTAACCTGCAAACCTGTATGTCTTTGGAGTGTGGGAGGAAACCGGAGATCTCGGAGAAAACCCAAGCAGGTCACAGGAAGAACGTACAAACTCCGTACAGACAGCGCCCGTGGCTGGGATCGAACCCGCTGAAAGCACTGTAAGGCAGCAACTCTACCGCTGTGCCACTGTGCCCGCCCTGACGTAAACACTCCACACAGGTGGAGGAGTAAATGTCTCTCATCACCCTGAGACACTGCCATTTGCAGCGTTGACAGATGACAAGGACGGCAGCAACATTTCCCAGCTATCTGTAGGCAGCTTGATGTTGTTTATCAGGCATCATGCGGCTAACCATCGTCAACATTTGGCCCAGGACAGCGAGGAGCAGAAACAGATGGGTTCAATGTACAGTAGCACAAAATAAAAACTATACCTGGCACCAACCGGCACTCTGGTGCCACCAAGCAAGAACACATCTGGTATTCTCCAGGCATTCAATTCATGGAAACACAAATCGAGCAGAAATGGGGGAAAGGAAAAAAATCTGCAAAAATAAAAAGGCGAGGGCATTGTGTGGAGAACAGCCTTCAGCAGCAGCATCTTTGGTTAGTGAATTCAGATGGACCTCAGACCAACAGTGGACAATCATCTGTTCCAGCTACAGTATCTGTCCATCTCATCCACACTAGGGGACAGCTAATTCAGCAAAGGGCCCAGTAGCAATAAGCAAGGCCCTGAACAAATAATTTATAATATATGCAGGAAGGAACTGCAGATGCTGCAGAAGACAGATACAAAAAGCTGGAGTAACTCAGCGGGACAGGCAGCATCTGTGGAGAGAAACAATGGGAGATGTTTCAGGTCGAGACCCTTCTTCATAAGTCAGGACTCGACCCAAAACGCCACCTATTGTCTCCACGTTCTCCAGAGATGCTGCTTGACCCGCTGAGCTACTCCAGCACTTTGTATCTTTTTCAGTAAACCAGCATCTGCAGTTCATCATGTCATTCATGATAAAATGATTACGGGTGATTATAATATTAATTATGATCCATGCTCATCAATTTCAAAATCAAATGGACAAATAGGCTCAACAGTTAGTTTACAGAATGCACTACCAACATAATATATAGCTTGGCAAAAATGCTGGAGAAACTCAGTGGGTGAGGCAGCACCTATGGAGCGAAGGAATATGTGACGTTTCGGGTCGAGACCCTTCCTTCGCTCCATAGATGCTGCCTCACCCACTGAGTTTCTCCAGCATTTTTGTCCACCTTCGAATTTTACAGCATCTGCAGTTCTTTCTTAAATATATAGCTTTGAATTGTTTCAGAGTTACAGGTATCATCCTCATCCTGAGACTTTGAGGCAATCTGGACGACTCTGTCTTTGGCTCCATGGTTTTCCCGAACTGTTATCTGAATCTTTCAGGCTGGCAATTGCCTTCATATTACTTGCAGAAATCCAACAGGCTATTACTGAAAGGTCTATTGACATTTCATTTTATCCCATTTTCTAATATATAAAATAAAATCTCGACAGATTGAGAAGCAGATTTAAGAGGTTGGACTTCAACAATCAATGCTTGGACATCCATAAACACTGAACCAACTAGTGTCTGGTCAAGTTATCAGTATTATCATTGCTATGTCACCATACATGAGAATATCACCATGGTTTTAATACGAATTGTGTTGTGTTGAAGCAATTAATCATAAAATCACGACAGATTCAGTCAACATTATCCCAAGTCCTTTGCTAACTCCGTAAACAGTCAGAATATGCTGTTGGAACTCGTTTACTTGTGAACACAGGATTATTGAGAACAGGGCCTTTAAATGTTATGAGGTTTAATTTAAACTCTTTGTCCCTGATATTGACAATAGGTGATGTTGTATATCATTTTGCAACAACATGGCTGTTACGGTGTAAGTACCATTACAACTCGGAAGCAGCTGATCCGCTTTCCTGATGGGTAAAATGACCTTTACTAATGTCACATCTTGCAGGGATTTCCTTCACATTTTGACAATATGTCATAAAATGAACTTTAGTTTTGCTTTATTAATGTTTTTCAGTGCAAATATGTTAAACACATTTTTGCTCAATTAGACATGGGATGTCAGTGCTGAAGAATACAGTTTTCTAAATCATTATACTTCCTAAATAACCATGGCAGGTGTCGTGAAGATCGGACTACGGGTGTGTGGACCTGAAAACATCTCAACGTTGCAGCAGCAAGATTGATGGCCTTACAGAACATTATTCCATGTAAAATCATACACCATGTATTTCAAACATCATATAGAACGTGTTTTTCAATTGTCTCCTCTTATCAGGCTTTACTAGTAAACAGCTAAGGAATAGACAATTGCCTTTTCCAAAGATTCAGGAACCTTTCACCTGAAACTTCGAAAAGTCTATTTTTGTGGAAGACCTTCCGATGATTTGAATTCAGTTCTGAATCTTCAGAAATAAAGTGATTTAGTTTTAGTGAAATAATAAAGTGAGATTAGTGTATTATCACGTGTACTGAGATCTAGTGAAGAGCTTTTGTTCCGTGCGAACCAGTCAGTGTAAAAACTATATATGATTACAATCTAACTGTCCACATTGTACAGATACACGATGAAGGGAATAACTTGAATAATGTTGAGTGCAAGGTAAAGTCCAGCAAAATCTGATCAAAGATAGTCCGAGGGTTTCCAATGACGTAGATAGTAGCTCAGAAGATAGACACTGGAGTAATTCAGCGGGACAGGCAGCATCTCTGGAGAGCAGGAATGGGTGACATTTCAGGTCAAGACCTTTCTTCAGAAGTAGGGTCTCGACCCGAAACGTCACCCATTGCTTCTCTCCAGAGATTCTGCCTGTCCCGCCCAGTTGCTCAAGCTTTTTGTGTCTATCTTTGGTTTAAACCAGCATCTGCAGTTCCTTCCTACACATAGATAATAGCTCAGGACTGCTCTCTAGTTGTCTGTAGCATGGTTCAGTTGCCCGATAACAGCTAGAAAGAAACTGTCTCTGAGACTGGAGGTATGCATTTTGGAATAAAAACATTATGAACATGATTGTATTGCCTTGCTAAATTTTGTAGGTGTGATCTCCATTCCATTTGAAACTTACGTGGAATGTAATTGCAATAAATGTTTCTGTAGCTAATGTCATATTTGCAGGTAGTATCATGTTTCCTTGATACACAATGCATGGGCCAGTGCCCTATAACAACCAGTGTTCCACTGAGTATTTCACATGAAGACTCGTTGTGCTTCAACCTTCCACAACCATGAATTGCAAGGCTTTACATCGGATTTCCCATCCAACTTGATCAATTGCTTCTATAAATACGTTGCAACTTATTTAGCAGTTCTGCAAGAGTTTTACATGCATACATGTCGAAATAGAACAATGAAATTCTTACAGCAGTACACTACACGTCTCTGAGCACAGTACTCAATAGATAACATAATAATGATAACGAAAAAAGTTCAATAAATTAAAAAAAACATAATTAGCACAAAACAACACAAAAGCCTAAAATCCCGAGTGCAACCAAGAGTTTGTCGTTCAAAGTTCAATGGGTTTTATAGTGTTCAATGGCCTGATGATTTTTGGGAAGAAGCTGTTCCTCCACCTGGAGGTCAGTTTTGAGACTCTACACCACTTTTCTCCTCCAACTCTCCCCACTATTGGGTCCCGACCCAAAACGTCACCTATCCATGTTCTCCAGAGATGCTGCCTGACCCACTGAGTTACTCCAGCACTTTGTGACTTTAGACTCTAGCAATACAGTGCAGAAACAGGCCCTTCGGCCCACTGAGTCCATGCTGACTAGTGATCACCCCATACACTAGCGCTATCGTTTACACTAGGGACAGTTTTACTAAACCCAATTGCCCTACAAACTCGTACGTCTTTGGAGTGTGGAAGGAAACCAGAGCACCTGGAGAAAACCCACGAGGTCACAGGGAGAATGTACAAACTCCATACAGACAGTACCCATAGTCAGGATCGAACCCGGGTCTCTGGCGCTGTGAAGCAGCAACTCTACTGCTGCACCACCGTGTCAAATATCATTGGTATAAACCAGCATTGGTACAAACCAGTTCCTTTTTATTCATTACAGTGTAACTATTAGTGACTCTATTATACTTCCTGCTGAGCCTGACACTAAAGACTATCACATACTGACATCAGTTAACAGTAAGTGAGGAAACAATGTTTGTCCAGCATTTTGCTTTCAACACAGTGTGCGTGTGTGCGTGTGTATGCGCGCTATGGAGTGAAGGAATAGGTGACCCTGAAGTGTCTTGACCCGAAACGTCACCTGTTTCCTTCACTCCATAGATGCTGCCTCACTCGTTGAGTTTCTCCAGCATTTTTGTCTACCTTCGATTTTTCCAGCATCTGCAGTTCCTTCTTAACAAGTATATGTGTATATATATATATATATATATAAATGTGAAACATTTTACCTTACAGATTTTCATTTGTAGTGATACAGAAGCGTTATCCTAAGTAGGAAATACTTATTTTTCCAAAATATACATTGAATAAAAATATCCATTCAAAAGAAGAGCAACAATACCTGACAGTGCTTGAGGTTTATTGTCCCCACATGCAAGTCTGATTAGTATCAGTCACATGCTTACCACCACCTGCTTCCCTCTTGATTGGACTCGTTAGAGCTCATTCCTCCTGGTTCTTCCTGCAAGACTGTTTCTCTCTGGGAGCAATTGTCAGGAAACTTTGGGCCTGATGTCCCAACTTTAGTTTCTGTTCTGATCGAGGGTTACACCACCTATATCGGCAACACTTCACAAGGCAGCAACACACAGCGATCAGTCCTCAAAAACATTCCCTCACAAATCTTCATCAATTCCAAATCACCCTAAACTCTGATGCCTCTTGCCACACCCTCATTCATCATTGGGACAGCAGGGTGGTGCAGAGAGTAGAGCTGCTGCCTCACAGCGCCAGAGACCCGAGTTCGATCCTGACTACGGGTGCTGTCTGTACGGAGTTTGCACGCTCTCCCTGTGACCTGCGTGGGTTTTCTCCGGGTGCTCCGGTTTCCTCCCACACTCCAGAGACGTACAGGTTTGTAGGTTAATCGGCTTTGGTAAAATTTGTGAAATGTCCCTAGTGTGTGTAGGATAGTGTTGGTTTGCGGAGATCGCGGGCCGGCACGGACTCGGTGGGCCGAAGGGCCTGGTTCCGTGCTGTACCTCTAAACTAAACACTAAACTCTTAAGATGATAATCACTAATGGCTCCCTGATACCAAAATATATCAAATTAAAAATCATGTATTTTTATGTCCTGTCACTCAAATCTCTTGAACTAATACGTCTCAGCGTATGTTCCATGGACCTCTGATTAGAGACTTCTACCACATCTGGTTGCAAGTTAAATTAATTGTGTAATTCAATGTTTCCATCAAAACAATGATTAGTATTGTGTGAGGATTTTGCTCTGGGCATTTTGGAAGACAGGTTCTCAGAGGTCTTGCTCAGATGGCAAGGTCATTTGAGATGTTCGTCTTCTCCTGCTAACGGTTCAACAAGATTAGCAAATCTGCCTTGGAACTAAGTGTACGTTCAATGTGAATACAATTGCAGTATCTCCAAACTCTTCCGCCAGCTGCCTGTCTCCGTTACATCTGGCCACAGCTGGGTCCCACTGTATGACTCCTACTAGGATATAACCCATTCTGCACTTGAGTCGAGCAGCAAGCATTGTCCCAGTGTTCCCTCATCCCTACAGCCCAACATGTCAGAACTGAATAGTGAAAGGTCTGGGTAGAGTGGATGTGGAGAGGATGTTTCCACTAGTGGGAGAGTCCAGGGCTAGAGGACACAGCCTCAGAATTAAAGGAGATTAATTTAGGAAGGAGATGAGGAGGAATTTCTTTAGTCAACGGTGGTGAATCTACGGAATTATTTGCCCACGGCTATGGAGGCCAAATCAATAAATATTTTTAAGGCAAAGATAGATTCTTGATTAGTACGGGTGTCAGAGGTTACGGGGAGAAGGCAGGAGAATGGGGTTAGGAGGGAGAGATAAATCAGCCATGATTGAATGGTGGAGTAGACTTGATGGGCTGAATGGCCTAATTCTGATTGATGACCCTATGACCTTATGATCTTATGACTAGACATTTTCTTGCATCCACATGCAAGCTACACATTGGTCAATGCTGACGTGTTTTCTGCCTCAGAGAATCTTTGATCAGCATCTCCCACAACTTTGAAAGCCGATTTGTCTTATTTCCATTAGTGAAACTTGGAGATCAGTGATAATCACTAATGACCAACTGTGCACAAGGATCCTTTACACAGACTGGCGGCAATATCACCTGGATATCTCAGGATGAAGGCTTTTTAAAATAAATTATCTTGACAACAGATATTAGGTTAGAATCATAGAGTGATACAGCATGGTAACAGGCCCTTCGGCCCAACTTGCCCATACCGGCCAACATGTCCCAGCTACACTGGTCCCATCATTCGATCTTGGCTGATCTATTTCTCCCTCCTAACCCCATTCTCCCGTCTTCTCCCCGTAACCCCAGACACCTGTACTCATCTCTAAGCAGGTCGAAGGTCCTGTTGTACTTTTCAATGTTTTGTGTTCCATTCGCATCTTTATCTTCATCAATCTGTCTGGCTGATCCAAGCGCCCTTTGCTTCTAAACCTCCTTTCTTGCCTCAGTATGAATCCCACGATCTGTTATCTCTTCCTAATAGGCCAGCATCAATGTTGGAGTTTGTACATGAGATGCTTCCATTGTCTGTGACATTGTTTTTGTGGCTATTAATTTTACCACATCTCTCAGCAGGCCATAGATGTTATGAAACAGAATGGCTCTCATTTCTTGGTCCCATATTAAACCAGCTTATTATGTCATTATTTATGAAGTTTCATTCAAGAGCCGACTCTAAAAGTCTATTGCCTGGAAACTGGAGAGTACTGTGCTGTGTTTTTAAACCCAGATAATTACAGTTCAATATTTGTGTACAAAGTGTGAAAATGCGATCACACAGTCTCACACAGCTGAGGAAATTTAACCTGGCACCTCCAGTCACAGTAGAAGCCAGCAGATATCACTTGTTCAATGTGGAGCATGCCTTCCTCTGCAATAGCATCCTTTCAAACACCCCTTTGGAACATTGGCAGCTGAAATCAGGTCACAAATCTCGAACACATAGAGTCATACAGTTCGTAAACAGGCCCTTCGGCCCAACTCGTTCTTGCCATCAGTAGACTGCTGCATGTTTCCACAGTGGCCTCCACACAGACACATCCCCACTTCTTTGTTTTAGAAAGAACTGCAGATATTGGGAAAATCGAAGGTAGACAAAAATGCTGGAGAAACTCAGCGGGTGAGGCATCATCTATGGAGCGAAGGAATAGATGATGTTTTGGGTCGAGACCCTTCTTCAGACCTTCTTTTCAATCGCTGAGTTTCTCCAGCATTTTTGTATCCCCATTTCTTTAGTCAGATGGTGGTGAATCTGTGGAATTATTTGCCACAGAAGGCTGTGGAGGCCAAGTCAAGGTGTATTTTTAAGGCAGAGATAGATAGATACTTGATTAGTGCGGGTGTCAAAGGTTATGGGGAGGAGGTAGGAGAATGGGGTTGAGAGGGAAAGGTAAATCAGCCATGATTGAATGGCAGAGTAGACTTGATGGGCCAAATGGCCTAATTCTGCTCCTTTGACATGAACATATGAACTGTGGTCCCTTCTTCTTCTTGTCAAGTCCACACACAAGATTAGATGTTATTCAGCCAGAGCTGAACACACTACTCGGCATCTCTTGGTGTCGGTCTTGTGCTTCTGGTGCGTGGTGGTGGAAACAGGGCCGCGATTGATGTGAACGCTCTTTCCTTCACCCCGACTGTGGTCCCTAACAAAAACCAGAATGGGGCAAGTGTTTCAGACGTATCTGAGCAATGTGCAAACTTCTCCAGTAACAAGAGCGCTGGGTGGATTGTATCTTCAATTTGTTCCCAACGGGCCAAAGAATCACCATGTATGTCAAGTTAGCCTCTGATGGACTCTGGTTAGTGGTGGTGCCATCTCTGCTGCTCCTGTTACTGGGAAGGCCATGTTAAATCATCCATATTACTAAAAGTCTGATCTTGACCACTTCCTGGTGTTCTGTATATTGATTTTAGAAAAAACGCTGCCACTTGCGGCTGTGAGTTTTGGTCATCTTACTGAGAGTCCCCCTCCGCAGTGCAGGACAAGAGGATTTTTCCCATCGATGAAAAATAAAAGAGTTATTAGTATTTAAAAAATGTTGAGATTCTCTCTCCTGAAGGCCACGCCCCTTCCAGAGGGACTATAAAACCCGGAAGTGTTGAGTGCCTCAGTCAGTCTCTGCAAGATGGGGGAGTGAGTGGGTCATGTCTCTCAGTCTGAGCTGTGAATAACACTGAATACATGTCTACTAAACTGTGAGTGGTTTTACTGACCTGTCAGTGCCCTTGTCAGTGCCCTTTGGAAATGCTAAAGCTGTGTTGCCTTTGGTTTGGAATTGCTAAAGCTGTGTTGCCTTTGGTTTGGAAATGCTAAAGCTGTGTTGCCTAATGAAAGTTGCCTTGCCTAATTAAAGTTGCCTTGCCAAATTAAAGTTGCCTTGCCTAATTAAAGTTGCCTTGCCTAATTAAAGTTGCCTTGCCTTCTATATAATTAAAAGCCTAATCTTGACCACTTCCTGTTTGCACTTTATATTGATTTTAGAAAAAATGCTGCCACTTACAGCTGTGATTTTTGGCCATCTTACTCAGAGTCCCCCTCCGCTCATCAGGTGCCGAGGATCTTTACCATCGATGAAAAATAAAAGTTATTAGTGTTTTAAAAATGTTGAGATTCTCTCTCCTGTCAATCATGCCATGAAGGCCATGCCTCTTCCAGTGGGAGGGGGAGGGACTATAAAACCCAGAAGTGTGGGCGTGGCTCAGTCTCTGCAAGATGGAGGAGGGAGAGGTCACGACTCGCTGTCTTTAGTGGCCTTGCACCCTGCTTGAAATGGTAAGAAACTGCACTTGAATTTTGTGGCCTTGCACCCTGCTTGAAATGGAATTTCAAGGAATAGCTGTGAGTCAACTGCCAGCCCACCAACCGTGAGTGAGTGAGCTGCCAGCACAACAGGCTTGAGTGACTGAGCAACCAGCCCAAGAATCCATTTGGCCCACAATGTCCATACTAGCCCTCTGGAAACCGGTCCCTCCAGCCAACAATACCCATATTAGCGCTTCAGCAAGCCCTCTCCCTCCCCCTCATATTGGAATTGGTGGAGAGGTGGAATATTGCGTTGGGGGACCAGCCCTCCCCGTGTGATGCTGGGACCCAACGGGTCCCACTTAGTCTAGTAAATTATACAATTTATAAAATTGGCATGGCTTGAAATTATCATCTGGTTAAAATATGTTCCTAAGTTCTTTTTGTAAATCTTAAACTATTTGCCAATCCAAACATCAACAAAATGCTCGTTACATAATGTCTGATGTCTTCTGTAAACCATGATATTTTTTTAAACACATACAGTTTGTCTCCTTTCAAATAAAGTGGGTCTGGCCAATGTTTGCCCAGATAATCACTGTCAATGCATGTGTTGTATCTGTGGTCTGGTACCACCTCGACATGAACTCTGACCTTGGTCTTCATGCATGCTCTCAGTTTGTCCAATGTTACAGTTGAAGAGAAAGTGCAGATTAAAAAAGTGCAAGGGTCACACTGAGGTAGGTTAGAAGATCGACACTGCATTCCTAGCTTATTGGATGACCATTCAGTAGTCTGATAACAGCGGGGAACTTATCTGTGGATGGTCACCTTGTCGTGGTGGAGAAGCTTGTGTGGTCCTGAGATCCTGAGAGCAATGCCGTCTGGAGCTACGCTCCTGGTAGGGCCACCCATGTTGGTGAGGTCGAGGGGGAGGTCTCTGACAAAGAGCCAATCCAACCAAGACCTCAACGGGGGGAACAGGCGGAGGACGATGGCTGACCTTAGTGGAGTGGTTTACATACCACACCATGTAGCCTGGTGCCAGAGTGGATCAGTTTCATATGTGGAACCTAACGTCACAACGGCTGGGAAGGCGGATGAAGGCTGCGGCAGAAAAGGGTCTCCGGTCGTCTTGGACTCCATGCCACTGGATCCTGACCCAGATCTGTCAAGGACCGTGGGGTGGGCTGTCTGTGCACCAGTCTCCCCACGTTAAACAAAGTCACGCACAGGCGTCCTCCATGAGAGGACAGTCATACTGGTTTCGAGTGACTGCCGTTGTATGTGTGTATGTAACAGTGGGTAAGAAGCTGATCCTGACTCTAGTGCAACACACTTTCAGGCAGAAATATGATGCGCTTAAACGATGAAACCATTTATTTAGCGTGTGTGCCACCTCAATATCTTCACTTTTAAATCTTTAGGCCTGACTGTCAATGTCTGATGTCTCTTTGCTTCATAGAGTCCTGTGTCACTTCGGGTGGGCAACTGATGGGACCATGTAGAGGCCATGAGCACCTCGCCAGCACATGCCCACCCACACAAATTCAAAGGATCAGGAACCTTTTAAGATGCTGCTTATAGAGCAGGATGAGACGCAGAGTGCTGGAGTAACTCAGCGGGTCAGGCAGCATCTGTGGAGAACATGGATAGTATAGTTTAGTGTATTTTCACCTCTGCTGAGGTACAGTGAAAAGCCTTTACGTTGCATGCTATCCAGTCAGTGAAAAGACTATACATGATTACAATCAAGCTGTCCATAATGAGTGGCAGGATAAAAGGAATAATGTTTAGCAAAAGATCAAGTCCTGTAAAGTTCAATTAGAGATAGTCTGTGGGTCTCCAATGAGGTAGATGGTAGCAGTTGGCTCATTTGGTTTGGTATCCTCTCCATCATTAGCTGACAGTGTTTGTTTGCAGTACATGTATAACCACCTCTAAAGGAGATGATCATAACCATCTTATCTACCATGAGCACCAAAACAAAATAATGGACTGTAATAAAAAGGAACTGCAGATACTGGTTTATGCCAAAGACAGACAAAGTGCTGGAGTCACTCGGTGGGTCAGGCAACATCCCTGGAGATCACGGAGAGGTAACGTTTTGGGTCGGGACCCTCCATCAGACTGTTTACAGCAGGATGGGCCCGTCAGCTGTAACTCACCAAATAAATTAATCGGGCAGCTTCAATGGAGAGAAGCTAAGCTGCCCAAGTTTAAGGAAGAGAAACTTTAATTTATGGATGTAATTTCTATCTTATGACTTTTGCCTTCAGTATTAAAGTTTACAGTTAGTGGTATCTTTCAGTAAATCTAAACCCAAGTGAACTTTACACTTTCTGCTTATGTTTACATACCACACCATGTAGCCTGGTGCCAGAGTGGATCGGTTTCATATGTTAGAACTTTCAAATCATACATTGAACTTCCTGTACACATTATTTATGTACTTTCATCTTGGAGGCCAGGCCAAATGCAGATTTTTTTTCTCCAACAGTAAGATAAACACTGCTTACAGTCTTTTTGCTATTATTCTGAAACAAGATCTAAATTGCTGCATTAAGAAAGCAATTGAGTTGCACTTATGAAAATATGTGTTCAGAGTCCATCTTCCAGGCTATATCGCAATGCAGTTCCTCAGGCACACGCCGTTAACTCTTTGAGAGCTGCCAGGATGTATCCCCAATCAGATTTGACTGGAGACAATTTGGTTTTGGCTTAAGGGCCTGTCCCACCTGTGCGTCATTTGCACATCACACAGGTGGCACGCGGAGATTTTGTGAATCACAAAATGATGTCATGTAAATGACCCGCAAATGACGCCTAAGTGGGACAGATCTTTAACTTAGCAAAGAATAAACAGGAAAATGTTCAATGAACAAGGTGTTGAGGCACAGTAAATATATAGGAAGAGAGGGAACCGAAGATGCTGGAGTAATTCAGCGGGTCAGACAGCATCTCTGGAGAAACGGAATAGGTGACGTTTTGGGTCGAGACCCTTCTTCAGAAGGATATGTTCAAAATAAGAGAATGATTTATGAAGCAAGGCAGCACATTTGAGTTATGGTGGCCTTGCACCCTGCTTGAAATGGAATCCCCAGCAGATACAAGGAAATGCAGATACTGGTTTACAAAAAGACACCAACATTTCTGGAGTAATTCAGTGGGTCAGGGTGCATCTTGGGGGAATGTGGATGGGTGACATTCTGGATCAGGTCTGCAATCCTTCAGCTCTTCAGGTCCCGACCCAAAAAATCACCTATCCAGTTCTCCACAGATGCTGCCTGACCCGCTGAGTTACTCCAGCACTCTGTGAAACGTCACCTATCCATGTTCTCCACAGATGCTGCCTGACCCGCTGAGTTACTCCAGCACTCTGTGAAACGTCACCTATCCATGTTCTCCACAGATGCTGCCTGACCCGCTGAGTTACTCCAGCACTCTGTGAAACGTCACCTATCCATGTTCTCCACAGATGCTGCCTGACCCACTGAGTTACTCCAGCACTCTGTGAAACGTCACCTATCCATGTTCTCCACAGATGCTGCCTGACCCGCTGAGTTACTCCAGCACTCTGTGAAACGTCACCTATCCTTGTTCTCCACAGATGCTGCCTGACCCGCTGAGTTACTCCAGCACTCTGGGTCTTATTTTGTAAGCAAGCATTTGCAGTCTCTTTTTTCCACACTAAGACTTCTCATTAACATCTGTTCTGGATTGAAATTGAACCACAAGGCCACACTCCCTCAATCACTTCCCATCGCAGCCTTGTGCGGGCGGGCAGCAAAGGTCATCCCATGACCTCTGCCACAGTGACCCAGCTGACCCACTTCTACACCTTCTTGCCCCAGATATTGATCTGGCTCCCATCCTGGACGCTGTAATTGAAGTTGTCACCATGACAACCGATCCCAGTGCATCCCATGTGTGGCAAAGTCACCCTTGCCTAACGTGAGGATATTTATTGTCCACTGTCAGAGTGAGACCAAACACACAGTGGAGGAACAGCACCTCATATTGCTCTTGGGCAGCTTACACCCCAGCGGTATGAATATTGACTTCTCGAATTTCAAATGACCCTTGCATCCCCTCTTTCTCTCCGTCCCTCCCCCACCCAGGTCCCTCCCCCACACTAGTCATCGTACTAGTTTCACTGTCTTCCTGTTGAGTTTCACTGATTGCATAATTTGTTAACACCTAGCCACAGCCAACAATGGACCATTGTGGGCTCCACCTTTCCTTGATCATCGTTCCTTGATGCATATCTTTCATTTGTTTGCTCCATATCTCTCTATATTACTGTCTATACCTAGCAATGTTACAATCTTACAATGAGATTTTAAAACTCAAGTCTGCAATTTATCCCATCAGATAATGCATAAAAAGAAGTTTAATTTGACACCTAATTCACTTTCATATCTTCAGTATTAAACAAGTTATGGCCATTTTCATACTCCGGAATTAGCATCTTGTTCCCCATTGACTTAACTCAAAAGCTGTGATCGAGGACAATCAAAAGCCCATAACTTTCTTAAAAATTAAGAGAACGGAATGAAATTTTCAGTTATTATAGATTGAAGCATTCTGACACAAATATGAAACAATCTTACTTGGATGACCTGAAAATAAAGCATATAATTAGTTAGTTGCCTAATTGTAGCTAATTACAAAATTCAATTACTAGATCTAAACATCTATCAATTTCTTAAGAAAAGGTTAACATTTTAAATAGCCTAAGTGTCCAAATAACATTCACACAAGAATTCACAATATAACATGATTTTTAAATCTCATTGCCATGAATTTATAGGCCAAATGGAAGGAATTTAGTGTTTAATAGTGTAAATTAATGGACATTTTAATCATCTTGCGAGTGGGATTTTTTGTTTGGAACGTTGCGGTTTGCGGTGAATTTAAACCCCATATCGGCAGGAAAAATATTGCCGGTTCTTATGGGTCACCTAAGTCACCTTTTCGCAACGTAAAATTTGGATTAAAGGCATCCTAAGAAGCACGTTTATATGTAAAATAAATGGCTTACCTTTACCTGTCCCGTACGTGAAATCCGTCCCCGTTGTCGGTGTTGAAGGCTTTAGAAGTTGATTTTTAAATTACTCCAGCAATTAAAATATCCAGTGCAGTTAAAAAAAACTTAATAAAGCCGATGTCGGAGCGATTATTCTTCAGCAGCTAAACAACCTGACAAAAATCGATTTAAACAGGCTGGGAGAAAACAACATTTTAAACCCGCCCCCCCTCACAAAGGTGCCAAAGTCCCGCACACGGGTAGTGACGGAACTGCAGCGCCGCTGAAGGTAAGTTTTGTAACGTACTTCCTATATCTCTCAATCTCCTTTTCACTGACTCTCACTCCGAAGAAGAGTCTCGAGTCGAAACGTCACTCTCCTCTCCAGAGATGCTGCCTGTCCCATTGAGTAATTCCAGCTTTTTGTGTCTATCTTCAGTTTAAACCGGCACCTGCAGTTCCTTCCTAAACAATGATTGTAGCCGCCCCTCTCAAACCCATGACTAATTTAGTTTAGTTTAGAGATTCAGCGCAGAAACAGGCCCTTCAGCCCATCGAGTCCGTACTGACCAGTGAGTCCGTGTTGACCACGAGTCCGTGTTGACCGTGTTGACCAGCGGGTCCGTGTTGACCAGCGGGTCCGTGTTGACCAGCGGGTCCGTGTTGACCACCGGGTCCGTGTTGACCCACCGGGTCCGTGTTGACCACCGGGTCCGTGTTGACCACTGAGTCCGTATTGGCCAGAGATCCCCGCACACTAACACTTCCCTTCACACAATATGGACAATTTTACATTTTACATTTACACCAAGCCAATTAACCTACAAACCCGCACGTCTTTGGAGTGTGGGAGGAAACCGAAGATCTCGGAGAAAACCCACGCAGGTCACGGGGAGAACGTGCAAACTCCGTACAGACAGCACCCGCAGTCGGGATCGAACCCGGGTCTCTGGCGCTGTGAGCGGCAACTTTCCCGCTTAATATAAATTTGAACAGACGAATGGATGAAAGATTCCTCCACTCTCTCTGGCTCAGTCACACACAATCTGTACCATACCAACTGGAAAATTAGCTGAAGTGCGATGTAAAGCTGAATAAAGCATTTCAATGGAGAGAGAGGAAGGGTCTCGAGCCAAAACGTCACCCATCCTTCTCTCCATAGATGCAGCCTCACCCGCTGAGTTACTCCAGCATTTTGTGTCTACCTTCGATTTTATCCAACATCTGCTTTCAAGAGAGAGCTAGATAGGGCTTAAAAATAGCGGAGTCAGGGGATATGGGGAGAAGGCAGGAACGGGGTACTGATTGGGGATGATCAGCCATAATCACATTGAATGCCGGTGCTGGCTGGAAGGGCCGAAGGGCCTCTACTCCTGCACCTATTGTCTATTGTCTATTGTCCATTGTCTATCTGCAGTTCTTTCTTACACATAAAGCATTTCAATTATTATTCGTAAATTTAAAAATAATTGTTGTACATCTCTTAAGTGATGTTTTCACCTTGATGGTTGGACGTTCGATTCAAATCATCAAAATGTGTCTCAACAAGACTCATGAATTAAGATGTATGCTATTATTATTAAGAAAGAAATGCAAAAATGCTGGAAAAATCGAAGGTAGACAAAAATGCTGGAGAAACTCAGCGGGTGAGGCAGCATCTATGGAGCGAAGGAATAGGTGACGTTTCGGTTCGAGACCCTTCCGGGTCTCGACCCAAAACGTCACCTATTCCTTCCCCAAAACGTCACCTATTCCTTCGCTCCATAGATGCTGCCTCACCCGCTGAGTTACTCCAGCATTTTTGTCTGCCTTTGGTGTTATTAGTATTATTATTATTTGGCAATTCATTGTTGGTATATATAACTGATTACCCCTCATGGTAATTGTTCATCGATTTGCATGACAGTGGAATATATTTATTAACAGTTGTACCTTGGAACGTGTCCATGTCTTGAGTCAGAGCGGAGAGGATGAGCGGAGATGACTGTAGCTTGTCAGATTATGTAAATGGCTTTCAAGAAGTCTGTCATTGATACGCCAACTGACCTCATTCAGAACGAGTTCAAAAATTTGACAAAAGCTGTTAAGGCTTACTACACATCAAAGCCTGAAGACATATGTCATCCCGGCAAATAAAGTCACAGAAGAGGGAAATATTTAATTTCCAAAACAGGTAAGTTTCACATTTCATTGCTTTGTAGTGCATGGAGCATGCTCACATCGACAGTCTTCAGCATGGTGTTGCTGAACAAAACCCTGTGGACAAGTCAGTGATATTTTTACTCTGACTGCAGATTGTAAACCAGGGGTGACTATTGTCCGCCTAGTACTATAATCTTAGCTACAATCTCATTGCAACAGAGTGACGCAGCGGGTAGAGCCAGTGCCTCACAGCGCCAGAGTCCCGGGTTCAATCCTGATCTCGGGTGCTGTCTGTGTGGGGTTTGCATGTTCTCCTCTGTGACCGTGTGGGATTTCCTCTGGGGAAACTGCTCCGGCTTCCTCCCACATCCCAAAGATGTGCAGGTTACCAAAGACTCAGTGCCTTGTTGAGGCACGGCAACCATCGATCGCCTGTCCACACTCCACTACGCACTAGGGGCAATTTTACAGAGCCCGATCAAACCTACAAACCTGCACGCGTGTTGGGGATGTGAGCAGAAACCTAAGCCTAAAAAATGTATGGCAGACAATAATGGTGGAGAAACTCAGCGGGTGAGGCAGCATCTATGGAACGAAGGAATAGGTGACGTTGCGGGCCGAGACCCTTCTTCAGACTGATGAAGGAATAGGTGACGTTTCCTATTCCTTCACTCCATAGATGCTGCCTCACCCGCTGAGTTTCTGAAGCATTTTTGTCTACCTTCGATTTTTCCAGGAAGGGTGGTGAATCTGTGGAATTCTTTGCCACAGACGGCTGTGGGGGGCATCAGAGGATATATTTGAGGTAAACAGATAGATTCTTGATTAGTACGGGTATCAGGGGTTAGGGGAGGTTGGGAGAAGGCATGAGAATGGGGTTGGGAGAGAGAGAGAGAGAGATCAACCATGATTGAATTGTGGAGTCGACTCGATGGGCCGAATGGCCTAATTCTACTCCTATCACTTAAGATCTTTAAGAAGTTTGATGCCTCAGTCTATAAATGCACCACATCATTCATTCTGTTGTGTATTTTTACACATTATTTATTCATCTTGCTCTATAAAATAACCTCTGACTGGACTAGGTGTTCACTGATTTGCATTTGATATATTTTTTAAATGTAAAGAAAAATAAGAAGTAGGAAATTGCAAACCACACGGCACGAATTTAATCTTCTCCGACCAAAATTTGGTGATTGCTATTTAAACACATTCCATTTAATTACAAAACTGCAAATGCGAATCAAAATGAATTAATAATGAAATATTTGTAATATTTCATCATTTGTAAGTCAACAGAATTATACTTCCTTACCAAAGCCAGAGAATAAATGATGTTTTTATAAGTAATTCAATTGTATGTAATTAAATTTTGATTGCGGCAAACCTGTATAGAATGTGACACATTTATTTTGCATTAGACAGAATTAAATTAAATCAACATTTGATATTATCAATTGGTCAAGAAAATATTTTTTCATGCAGCCATGACGGAAATGGTAATAAATCTGTGATTTTGTAAAAAGCCTGGTTGCTGTTTAAAAACGCAAAATGGATGGTGGATTTTACCAACATCTTTTCACAGTTAAATTCTCTCCCCCATAAACTTGTGGCCATACTCTGTCTTGTACCTCTGTTGTAACTTCATTGCACAATGTTCTATCACCCATACAGACTAGAAGGGTCTACATTTACCAATACAACAATACAATACAATATGGTTTTATTTGTCACATTGTACATAAAGTGCAAGTGAAATGAATTTGTCAGCAGCGGTACAATGATAAAGAACACACAATACACAATAAAAATGTGACACAAACATCCACCACAGCATTCATCACTGTGGTGGAAGGCGCAACAATTGGCCAGTCCTCCTCCATTTTCCCCCGTGGCCGGGACCTCAACCCTCCGCAGTCGCCACTGCGGGCATCCAGATGTGCAGACAAGTCCTGAATCGGTGCCTCCCCACCGGAGACCGCGGCTTCAAGATGGTGTAGGCCGCTGGCCGGCAGTCGAAGATATAAAGGCCTTTAGTGGCATCATCTATTTCAACTAGCTACAGGTTGAAAGACAACAACTATCTCAAGTTTGGTTTAGTTTGGTTCAGTTTACTGTCACGTGTAGCGAAGTACAATGAAAAGTTTTTGTTGCAATCTAACCAGTCAGCGGGAAGCTAATACACAATTACAATCGAGCCGTCCACAGTGTACAGATACAGGTCAGGTTAATGATAGTGTAAGAAGGAACGGCAGGTGCTGGTTTAAACTAAAGATAGACACAAAAAGCTGGAGTAACTCAGCGGGACAGGCAGCATCTCTGGAGGGAAGGTTGCCAATCTGAGGAAGGGTCTCAACCCGAAACGTCACCTATTCCTTCTCTAGAGATGTCCCGCTGAGTTCCTCCAGCATTTTGTGTCTATCCCAGGCTAGTGATAGGATGGATCAGTTGCCTGATAACAGCTGGGAAGAAACTGCCCCTGAATCCAGCCTCTACACTGCTATGTTGGCCTAACTCCCAACCAATCTCCCCCCCCCCCCCCCCCCCCCCCACCTGTATCCACCTATCACTTGCCAGACTCCCCTCCCTCCCCCTACTTCCCCCTCTCCTTTCCCCCCCCCCCCCCCACCTGTCCTTTCCACTATAACTTGTCTGAAGAATGGTTCCATCTATCTAAGTCTTGAGCTAAAAACACTCATGACTCAGCAGGTCAATAGTCTAGAGTGTTTTAGTGTCATGTGTCCCAGATAGAACGATAAAATTCTTACTTGCAACAGCGCAACAGAATATGTAAACACTATAAACAATATAATAATCGAGAAAAAAAGTTCAGTGTGTGTCTATATACATATACATTTGAGTATAGGAGCAGGGAGGTTCTACTGCAGTTGTACAGGGTCTTGGTGAGACCACACCTGGAGTATTGCGTACAGTTTTGGTCTCCAAATCTGAGGAAGGACATTATTGCCATAGAGGGAGTGCAGAGAAGGTTAACCAGACTGATTCCTGGGATGGCAGGACTTTCATATGAGGAAAGACTGGATAGACTCGGCTTATACTCGCTAGAATTTAGAAGATCGAGGGGGGATCTTATAGAATCTTACAAAATTCTTAAGGGGTTGGACAGGCTAGATGCAGGAAGATTGTTCCCGATGTTGGGGAAGTCCAGGACAAGGGGTCACAGCTTAAGGAAAGAGGGGAAATCTTTTAGGACCGAGATGAGAAAAACATTTTTCACGCAGAGTGGTGAATCTCTGGAACTCTCTGCCACAAAAGGTAGTTGAGGCCAGTTCATTGGCTATATTTAAGAGGGAGTTAGATGTGGCCCTTCTGGCTAAAGGGATCAGGGGGTATGGAGAGAAGGCAAGCACAGGATACTGAGTTGGATGATCAGCCATGATCATATTGAATGGCGGTGCAGGCTCGAAGGGCTGAATGGCCTACTCCTGCACCTATTTTCTATGTTTCTATATGTATATATATATATATACACACTGTACATATAGATATTTTCTCCAGAGATGCTGCCTGACCCGCTGAGTTACTCCAACACTCTGTGTCTATCTACAGGAATCATGCTTGTCCCATGACAGAGCTGCAGTTGTGTAACGGTGATCCTATCACAAACTACAATTGGATTCCACATTCGTGTTTGGCAGAAGCAAATGCATGTCTCACGCACAAACATATTTGGATTAAACCCAATCAAAAGGTTGCTGAGGTAGAAGAATCAGGAATATATCAATTGTAAATGATGTCCTTGTAAAAAAAGACATCATTTAATTTTAATTTTGAAAACATTTGCTCTTTCATTTCTCACATGTTCATGTGCCTTAGTTTAAAATGTTATTATTAACTCTCTTGTGATTCCATATTATTCATATTCATTTTACAAAAATTCTCTAAAAATCCAATTTCCTTCTGATGAATCCAGGATGAGTTTCCTTTCACAATTTGCTCCATCGGCTTCTGTGGCAAAAATGTACAATTCCACCACATTATCCAGGCACATGGTCCTTCGTCCTTGCTGGTTTGTTATCATGAAGTTCTTGAAGAATCTTTGATTCTTCCCGAGAACTCATCTTGAATATATTCACATCAATATATTTCATACATGTACACACTAAGGAACCCACTATTGCCCCTAGAAATATGGTTAAGAGGCACTTTTTAAGAGGGAACTGCAGATCCATAGATGCTGCCTCGCCCACTGAGTTTCTCCAGCATTTTTATCTACCTCCTATAAATATGATGATCAGTTTGGTTTAGTTATACAGCGTGGAAACAGGCCCTTCGGCCCACTGAGTCCTCACCGGCCAGCTACACTAGCACTATCCTACACACACTAGGGACAATTAACAATTTTTACCAAGCCAATTAACCTGCAAACCTGCGCGTCTTTGGAGTGTGGGAGGAAACCAGAGCTCCCGGAGAAAACCCACGCGGTCACAGGGAGAACGTACACACTCCGTACAGACAGCTCCCGTACTCAGGATTGAACCTGGGTCTCTGGTGTTGTGAAGCAGCATCTCTACCGCTACGCCACCGTACACCTCTTATTAGACCACTTATTAGACCACTTGTGTCAAGTGGCACCCTACTGTGCACTTTTCCTCACAAGTGCGCTTCTTGTTTACACAGCTGCACCCTGTACATTTAAGTACTGCTTGTAAGCGTCAATACATTAAATACTTGTTATCTAATATTATTTCTTTTCAAGCCTTTAAACATTTTTATGTTCATTAATGTGTTGCAACAGCTGAAATATTGAAGGACATATTTATGATTATTTGGGAAAGTTTATTGAATCTAGTGAAAATCTGAGCGCTATTCAAGAACTGCAAGTGCTGGTTTAAATCGAAGAAAGACACGAAATGTACAAACGGCTGGGCAGATGGAACACAACCCAGCCCCCAACCCATCTTGCATCAGTGTACAGTTCCTGATGAGGAAACCTTGCTGTAAATATACTTTTCTGTGATGTACATATTTATCATCGCACTATGGTTAAGTTGCTGCAAATCCTAAACATAAAAGGCAGGAAAATGTATGAATCATAAGTGCGAGAATTGGATAGAGGAAGCTGGCAATGACTAAAGTCACATTTACCAAAACGTACACAAATAATCAATCTGTGTGATCAGTTTATACCACAATAGTGTTGGTAAACAAATCAAATTACTGAAACAAGTATTTATTTTATATCTTGGTACACATGACAATAATGAACAAATATCATCAATCAATCATTCTACCACCACCAGAGAGCAGTGTTGAAATACTATCGACCTCTTTGGTGATCGTCGGACTATCCTTGATCGGACATTGCTGGCTTTACCTTGCACTAAACGTTATTCCCTTATCATGTATCTATACATTGTAAATGGGTCGATTGGTTAGCACGCAACAAAAGCTTTTCATGTTCCTCGGTACACGTGACGATAGACTAAACTGAACTATTGATACCAATACCAATTCGCCATCAGTTTTGTTCTCTATGAATGACGTTTCTGTTCTTCACATTAAGGTATTAACCAAAACACTGGAAACTATTTCAAAATAAGTTCATCGTTTTTCATTATATTTATCGTTTGTAAATTTGTTAACTTTCATAAGGCATGGGAGCAGAATTAGGCCATTCGGCCCTTCGAGTCTGCTCTGCCATTCAAACATGGCTGATCTATTTTTCCCTCTCTGTCCCATTCTCCTGCCTTCTGGCCCGTAACCTCAACTTTCCAATGTCAAGACCCCCCTAAAGTTGCACGTGTGATGTGAAATTCTGAAATATGGACCATCATTCAGCATTCAAAATAAGTGTCTCTGATTTGAAGTAGGTGTTTACATTGCTATGATCAGAAATTGAACTTATTTAGTTACGATAAATAAATTGAAACCGTTCCTTTGTAATCTGCTTCAGACCCGTTTCACATTTAAATGGCCAACTCTTCACTCGCATGATGAACAACTCTGGGTTTGACTGGCTTACTCCGTTTAATAATACACTCATGCATTTATCAAGAGAGAACGCAACAAATTATTTTTATGGCTAAAAAGCAATTTCTTTGTTCAAAACTTTGGAGCCCACGTTAACAACAAGTTTACGAGACTATCATGTTTTGTCATAGTACATAATTTACATAAAAGGTTTTTTATCGACTTATATTAATAGCGGTGGAGACAGCCAAGGATTTTGAAACACCAGAGACCAGTGGTCTACAAAATAAAAGATGCTTCTTGTATTTAGAAATTTATGTTGATTTTAACAAAGAGATAAATTAGAAAGCACTTGTTGGAATATTGAGCACCATGAGACACAAAGTGGTGACGCTGGAAGAAATAGCCAAATGGGAATGTTCGGCAATAAAAATGGAGACTTAAGGAACTGCAGATGCTGGAATCTTGATCAAACGACAAAATGCTGGAGGAACACAGGGGGGCAGGCAGTATCTGTGGAGGGAATAGACAGATGACGTTTAGTGTTCCCAAACCACGCTACATAACCCTGAAGAAGGGTTCCAACCTGAAACGTCACCTATCCATGTTCTCCACAGATGCTGCTGCACCCGCTGAGTTACTCCAGCACTCTGTGAAACGTCACCTATCCATGTTCTCCACAGATGCTGCTGCACCCGCTGAGTTACTCCAGCACTCTGTGAAACGTCACCTAGACATGTTCTCCACACGTTTTTGTTATTTTTTTGTCTGTGTTTCTGTGTAGTTTTTGTTATTTTATGTTGGGGTGTGTGTGTGGGGGGGGGGTGGTGGGGGGTGGGGTGGGAGGGGGGGGGAAACTTTTGAGTCTCTCCCTGCACTGGAGACCCGACCTTTCTTCGTCGGGTCTCAGGTGTCGTTGAGGCCGTAACGAGGAGCGGCCTCCAACAGGAAGAAGCCGGGGACTCTGGTGCTACTCACCGTCGCCGTCGCGGAGCTGGCCGAGACCGGAGCGGGTGGAGCGCTGCTGCTGCTGCTGCTGCTGCTGCTGCTGAGTCGGAGGCTGCTACTGCGGGTCTGCGGACGGCTCGGACGACCCCGCGCGGCTCCCTGGAGAGAGACCGCTTTTCGGGGCTCCTCAACGGCGACTTCCCCCGCCCGAGTTGCGGGGTCGAAGAGCTCCTGGAGCGGGGCCTGACATCACTGCCCCGCGCGGCTGGAACGGCTGCGGGACTTTACGAGCGCACACCGGGGGCTCCAACACCAAGACCCGGTGTGCGACCTCGCACCACCCGGCGTGGCTTCAATGGCCGCGGGACAATCGCCATCGCCAGCCGGGGGCTTTGACTTTGACTCTGACATCGGGGGGGGGGAGAGTGCAGTGGAGAGAGAAGTCTTTTTTGGCCTTCCATCACAGCTATGTGATGGATGTTTATGTTAAATGTAATTATGTTGTGTCTGGGTCTATTTGTGTGTAATGTATGGCTGCAGAAACGGCATTTCGTTTGGACCTCTAGGGGTCCAAATGACAATTAAATTGACTCTTGACTCTTGACTCTTCTCCACAGATGCTGCCTGACCCGCTGAGTTACTACAGCACTCTATATCTTTTTTTAACATAATTCACTAATGCAGCCAGACCTCAGCCGGGAAACGTCATTAAGAAACATAACATGAAATAAATAACAAATAAAGATTTCCGTGGATGAAACTGGTACCAATAACTACCTACTCATGTATTATTTATACTGTATTTTTTAATCCAATATTGAATTGATATACTAATCTTCAAAGCTTTCATTTCTCCTATGAACGTCAAATGCATAAGTTACTGAATAGATTTCATTTGGTGATTTGATGTATTCTACTACCCCAGCTAGAGTTTGGACAGCCTTTGGTAGTTTCCCATTGGATCAGATTTAGTGATCATCAGCCATCTCCTGTGATGTCTCGTTTGTTTGTGTACTTCCAGCCTGAAGTAGAGATAGTTGAAATATTCAAATTCTTAGGGGTCAATATCACCAGCAACCTCTCCTGGACGACCCATAGTGAAACAACGACTAAGAAAGCACACTAACGCCTCTACCTCCTTAAGAAGTTTGGCATGTCCCTTATAACTCTCACCAATGTCTACAGATACACCATAGAAAGCACTTTATCCGGATGCGTCACAGCTTGGTTTGGGAACAGCTCCATCCAAGACCGCAAGAAATTGCAGCAAATTGTGTACGCAGCCCAGACCATCTCACAAACCAACCTCCCGTCTATATCTCCATCTACACCTCACGCTGCCAAGGCAAGGCCAGCAGCATCATCAAGGACGAGTCACACCCCGCCATTCCCTCTTCTCCCCTCTCCCATCAGGCAAGAGGTACAGAAGTGTGAAAATGCACACCTCCAGATTCAGGAACAGTTTCTTCCCGGCTGTTATCAGGCAACTGAACCATCCTACCACAACCAGAGAGCAGTGCTGAACTACTATCTAGCTCATTGGTGACCCTCGGACTATCCTTGATCGGACTTTGCTGGCTTTACCTTGCACTAAACGTTATTCCCTTGTCATGTATCTGTACACTGTAAATCATGTGTTGTCTTTCCGCTGACTGGTTAGCATGCAACAAAAGCTTTTCAATGTACCTCGGTACACGTGACAATAAACTAAACTGAACAGAACTCTGCCAGCACAGTATTAGCTCAGCACGATGCTGGAACACAATTAGATATAGCTCTTATTGCTCTTAGGGCTAACGGAATCAAGGAATATGGGGAGAAAGCAGGAGCGGGGTACTGATTTTGGGTGATCAGCCATGATCATATTTGAATGGCGGTGCTGGATCGAAGGGCCGAATGGCCTACTCCTGCACCTATTGTCTATGTTTCTATGTAACCAGGCAACAGCACATTGGGACAACAGAACATTCTGGGATTTTCTGGACTATGGGATAAATGGAGTGTTTCTTTCACCAGGGAAATATAAGGATTGAAAAATAAACAAATGATTGAACATAAAAAAGAATTAATGTCATTGTATTCAGCTTTCTTTACATCTCCACATTGCTCACTCACTGCTCCTCACCACCATATCTCAAGCTGACCCACCACTGCTTGTATCATTCAATTCCCCCCTCGCCTCACACACAACCACAGACGTTCCCCTTCATTCTCTCCTGAGAAACTTGTTGTCTGGACTATTTAAAACCTATCCGATCAGTCTGAAGAAGGGTCTCGACCCGAAACATCACCCATTCCTGCGCTCCAGAGATGCTGCCTGTCCCATTGAGTTACTCCAGCATTTTGTTTCTATCTTCAATTTAAACCAGAATCTGCAGTTCTTTCCCTCGCTACTTAAAACTTGTTTTATTTCAAAACAAATTTGGTTCTTGAGGAAATATTGTTGAGCTGAAACATTAACTCCATTACTATCTCCACAGACACCGTCCGACATGTTGAGTCTTCCTGTTACTTTCTTCTTGTATTTATGATTTCCACGTCAGTCACAATCTGCTTTTAAATTCAACGCCAGATCAGGTGGAGAAAGTGGAAAATAAACAAGGTGCAGAAAATTGGATGCAAAGGGAAAGATAAAATGTGATAGGGCCAGAAAGGTATGAGGAGCCATTTTAAAATGTTAAACTTATCATTTTAATATCTTGTCGACACCGGGAACTGCAGATGCTAGAATCTTGCACAGAACACAGAGTGCTGGAGTAACTCAGTGGGTCAGGCAGCATCTGTGGGGAACATGGATAGGTGACGTTTCACAGAGTGCTGGAGTAACTCAGCGGGTCAGGCAGCATCTGTGGAGAACATGGATAGGTGACGTTTCGGGTCGGGACACTTCTTCAGCCCCAGGCTAAAGTGTCGAGGCCACTCTCTGTGCTCCCATATTGGGTGCTGCCAATCACAGGTTTGTGCCATGGAACTTCTGGTAAACAAGTACATTAAATAAATTTTAAATTGGAAGTAAAGTTCCATTTGCTAAGCCTTAAATGACGTTATCTCCGTTTAAAGCAATCGGCTTGTTATCAGGTAAAAGCACCTTTCCGTTAAACTCTCACCGTGGCAGACAGGCAATAGAGATGCGGCTACAAAATTAGTATTTCACAGCTCAGTCTTTCATTTTACAAAGAATCAAGGCTTTTATCTTAAATGCCTCACTAATATCTGTGATACAGTGAGATAAACAACAATTAAATGTTGTACCACAGGAAAGTTTGAGACAAATTTTTAAATTACCCCTGTGGGGTTCCTTGAAGATAGATATGGCTTTTTGACAAGTACCAACCACGTTCTGCAAAGCTCCTTGACATAATCTACATCTTTTGTCAAAAGTCGGTGTATAGACAGCCTTGGACAGCATTTAGTTTATTGTCATTGCCTGATAACAAGTCTTAATGGAAAAGACACAACACTGCCAATGAATTTCAATCATTTTTGTGATAAATTCATATGTTCAGCAGCCTTGGAGAGTGGGAAGATCTATATTGGTTCATTGCCATTCTTCATGTGTTTAAACATCTTACGCAGAATACAAACAAAACTAGATGAAATTTAAAAAGTATTGTCAATATTATAGATAGCAAATGGCGTTCCCTTGCAGATCAAGCTTGTCTTCCATTACAAATTTGCAATATAGAAATAAATGTATTTCACTTTGTTTGATCTATTTTCCAAGTCTATGCATTTGTGTCTGTAAAATGAAATTGCAAGAACTGTCAAATAATATCTAGGATTAAAATCAGTTTAAAACACTCAAATGCACAACATTTATTTTTTCCTTTCAGCCTTTTTTGTGTACAATGGATATGAAAATACTATATTAGTAACCTGTTCATTTGCTGATTAATTATTAAACAAATATGGCCATAAATCAATAATGTCAGCATATCTCCTGTTAGCTCATCTTCCTGAATAAACAAGCTTGTTAAATTGTCATGTCTAACTTTCACTAAAATGTCTTTAAAATCGTGACTTTACATTTAAGTGGCAACCTTTGGCTTCAAATTAAAAGCTGCCATACCTTCCTTCTGTTTTAGGGCGATCTATATTGTCTGATGTTACCTTGCAGCCAATTTCCACAGAAAAGGCAAAATCACCTTCAGGGCAACACAGTGGTGCAGCGGGGAGAGCTGCTGCCTTACAGCACCGGAGAGCCGGGTTCGATCCTGACCTTGGGTGCTGTTTGTGTGTGTAGTTTGCACGTTCTCCCTGTGACAGTGTGGGTTTCCTCCGGGTGCTCCGGTTTCCTCCCACATCCCAAAGACGTGCGCGTTTGTAGGTTAATCGGCCCTCTGTAAATTGTCCTCAGTGTGTAGGGAGTGGATGAGGAAGTGGGATAACATGGAACTAGTGTGAACGGGTGATCGATGGTCGTTGTGGACTCGGTGGGCTGAAGGACTTGTTTCCATGCTGTATCTCTCAAAGTAAATCTAAAACCTGAGCCAATGACGGATATAATCACGCTGTCCATGATCTCGACGAGAGCTCACTAGGAGATGCAGCTTTGAGAGACAAGGTTGGTCAGATCAAATCTTGCAAATCCTCCCTCACAAGGCAGATTGGCTGCTGATATTCCATTTAGTAGCACAACTAACAGACTGTGACAATCACTCTTTGAGGATAAGTATTCAAAATCATGAGAGGAATAGATTGGGGAAATTCATAGTCTCTTGCCCAGTGTAGGAGAATCGAGAACCAGAGGTTTAAGGTGAGGGGGAAAGATTTAATGGGATTTGAGGGGTAACATTTTTACACAAAGGGTGTATGGAATGAGTTGCTGGAGGAGATAGTTGAGGCAGATATTATCGTAACGTTTAAAAAAATGTTTCGACAGGTACATGGATAGGACAGGTTTAGAGGGATATGGGCCAAACGTATACAGGTGGGGCTAGTGTAGATGGGACATGTTGGTCGGTGTGGGCAAGTTGGGCCAAAAGGCTTTTTCTGTTCTGTATCACTATAACTCTAAGTCAGATACGATACCAGTTCAGGCTGATCTGAGCTCACCGCCTGCAGTTTGAGGATTCTGTTTTTAATACCATTACCTGAAATTTATCCTTGAATGAATCGATACAGTGATATTCATGACACAGACTGACTTCAATCGCTTATTTACATGATCAGTTTAAATTGGCCAGTTATTACAGAGGCTAACGTTAATACAAAGATGCAATGTGGAGTCTGCCCCGACAAACTTCAACATTACGGAGGAATTGCTTCGTTTTTTAATATTAAAAAGAGAAGACACCTTGGTTTTGTTTGTTGGCAATTGCACACGGCTTCAAAGCGTTTAATAAATCAGGCAGATGTGTGCGGAATAAACGGCAGATATCCTCACAGTGACGACTTTCATACCATTGCCCTGACGGTCTAATTTGTGTCAGCCTATTTAAGACAGCTGTCAGTGTATTTTGTATCCTGCAGTTTGTCACAGCAGAAATGTGAGAGAATTGCTTAATTGCACAGAATGATTGATGCTGCTCAAAAAACCGCATTAAAAACACCAAATGTACTTCCTCTGTTGGCAAGCAACCCTTGACTGGTGCAACGTATGAATCCTAAGGACACACAAATTCAACGTGTACCTTCAAGGACGTTGTCGTTGGGAGGAGCTTCTGGCGCCATAAAGCTGAATAGCATAAATTCTAATCACTTCATAAATATTTCAGGCTGGGCAAAGCTAAACCGCTCATTAACATCCTTTTAATCACTAATTAAAACTGCTGCAGGATATTTTTTCTACAGACCTGGTACATTTGCATTGAGCAACTTTTAACATTGGAAAGGGAATGTGTAAAATTCACAATTTGTGCAAACAACATTTGCAATAATAAAAATCTAATTTACAATCAAAATACATGTTACACTTCAAAAAATATATATTTCTCCCACAAAAGTACTTAGAATTAGCAGAGTCCAACAGAATAAGCAAGAGATTGGATGATGTGTTTCATTAAATCATTAAATTATTTTTATGTTGTGTCCATGTTATGAAATCCCCCCCTGAATTTATTTGCATTTTTATTGCAAATCACTCGGTAAGAAAGCAAAGGTTCAACTATTTTCACAGCTACAGTTGGCTTTTATTTTCCGTAGTCTCAGCACCTTTGATAATGAAGTGAAATGCTTGTTTTACAGTATTTAGTCTCTGCGTGGAAGCTTCAATATGGCAATTAAACATCATTGTTCTACACATTGACTTGGTGCTTTTCAAATGCATTCTGACCTTTCACTCGGGTCCATACGCCGGGCACTTATACACTTAATAAGATATCTAGCACAGCAAATTCTAATGAGTAAGTTCTACTGCGTGTAAAAAGGACCTGGGGGTTTTATACTGTCTGGAATGCCCCCACTGTAGGCATTACTGATCGCATACTACTAAAGTGTCCGATTAAAGGTTTGTTAATTGTAGTGGATTAGAGATGTCTTCTGGAGCATTTCTTTCCAGTTGAGGTTAAAATCTCCCATTTGGTCAAAGCAGCATTTTTCACCAGGGGATGTTATGCAGTGTGTTACATTCTGCTGGTTTACATGAATAGTTTAGTGTTGGAGGTGTTGAGGAATAATTCTTGCAGCTATAATTTGTGAAATAATATGCATTTCTGGTTGTGATGCTTCCCCGATGCCAAAGATAAAACGGTCACTTGTTTCTGTGCTGAGCTGCCCGTGGATTGGTTTCATTTGAAATTCTCGGACTTCACTTCACGTCACATAAATTCCTCCCAGATGTGAACTTTTAAATATCCTTATCACCTGAAGAAACAACGTCAAAGCAGCTGTTGTCTTCCCCTGATTCTTGTGTTAAATAATCATTATTATAAAGGGCCTGTCCCACTTAGACGACTAGGCTGTTGCCACATGGTCGCCGGGGTATCGCCTGTATGGTCGTGAGTCGTCTCCTCAGTCGCCCAAAGAGTCGTAGCCTTTTTCTGGTTGCCGCTGGATTTTGTAATATTCTAAACTTTTTGGCGACAGTTGGCGACAGTTGGCGACAGTGGCCTTGTCGTAGCTTGTCTTCTCCTGACGTAGGTTGTCATAGGTTGTGGCCAGGTGACGTAGATTGTGGCCAGGTGACGTGGGTTGTGGCCAGGTGACGTAGGTTGTGGCCAGGTGACGTAGGTGGTCACAGGTGCTGCTTTTGGTGAATTCCATTGTCGTACTTGCCAGCAGTCGCCTATAAAAACCCATTAGTCCAGTCACCGGTTTTTCGGCGACCTGTTACGACTATGACAGTCGCCGGCAGTCGCCTAAAAAATCGCCTGGTGGGACAGACCCTTAAGTTATTCCAGGACACATAAGAAAGGGAGAGTGTGAAATTTAGATTAGTGCGTGGTATTGTCCCTACAACCATCAGGATATTAAACACTACAACCTCCAGAAAGGCTTCTAACTATGTTGACTTATGGACATTGATTCTGTCTTTGCACTATTATTGCTTGTATATGTATACTAGACTAAGTGGGACCCGTTGGGTCCCAGCTTCACACGGGAGGGCTGGTCCCCCAACGCAATATTCCACCTCTGCACCACTTCCAATATTGCTGACCAGTGGGGTGGGGGGGGGGGGGGGGGCTTTCTGGAGCGCTAGTATGAACCATTTTAGAACCAATAGACATTTTTTTTGCAAGCTTTAGAACCAATAGACATTTTTTTGCAAGCTTTAGAACCAATAGACATTTTTTGCAAGCTTTAGAACGAATAGACATTTTTTTGCAAGCTTTAGAACCAATAGAGACATTTTTTGCAAGCTTTAGAACCAATAGAGACACTTTTTGCAAGCTTTAGAACCAATAGACATTTTTTTGCAAGCTTTAGAACCAATAGACATTTTTTTGCAAGCTTTAGATCCAATAGACACACTTTTTGCAAGCTTTAGAACCAATAGACATTTTTCGCAAGCTTTAGAACCAATAGAGTCACTTTTTGCAAGCTTTAGAACCAATAGACATTTTTTGCAAGCTTTAGAACCAATAGACATTTTTTGCAAGCTTTAGAACCAATAGACATTTTTTTGCAAGCTTTAGAACCAATAGACATTTTTTGCAAGCTTTAGAACCAATAGAGACACTTTTTTTGCAAGCTTTAGAACCAATAGAGACATTTTTTGCAAACTTTAGAACCAATAGACATTTTTTTGCAAGCTTTAGAACCAATAGACATTTTTTTGCAAGCTTTAGAACCAATAGACATTTTTTGCAAGCTTTAAAACCAATAGACATTTTTTTGCAAGCTTTAGATCCAATAGACTTTTTTTTGCAAGCTTTAGAACCAATAGACATTTTTTCGCAAGCTTTAGAACCAATAGACATTTTTTTGCAAGCTTTAGAACCAATAGACATTTTTTGCAAGCTTTAGAACCAATAGACATTTTTTTTGCAAGCTTTAGAACCAATAGAACCAATTTTTTGCAACCTTTAGAACCAATAGACATTTAGAACCAATAGACATTTTTTAGCAAGCTTTAGAACCAATAGACATTTTTTGCAAGCTTTAGAACCAATAGAGACACTTTTTGCAAGCTTTAGAACCAATAGACATTTTTTGCAAGCTTTATAACCAATAGACATTTTTTTGCAAACTTTAGAACCAATAGACATTTTTTTGCAAGCTTTAGAACCAATAGACACATTCTGCAAGCATTTTAGAACCACTAAGGGTTGACATGTTTGAGTAGACATGTGTTCAATGTTATTCACAGCTCAGAGAAACGTGACCCTCTGCCTTCCTCCATCTTGAAGAGACTGTGAGGTACACTACTTCCTGGTTTTATAGTCCCTCCCCCCCTGCCGCCAGCGGGGGACAGCAGAGAGAATGGGGAAATTTTGTAAAAACATTAATATCTCTGTAATTTTTCATCGACGGGAAAATTCCTCGGCAAACATGCGGCGGAGGGGGGCTCTGAGCAAGGTGGCCAAAAATGACGGCCGTAGGTGGCGGCGTTCTCTCGGAAATCGCAGCACAGATGGCCAAAACCGGTCAAGAACAGACTTTTAGTAATATAGATGTACATATCTCTACTTTTCAAGAGAGAGTTAGATTTAGCTCTTAGGGCTAATGGAATCAAGGGATATTGGGAGAAAGCAGGAACGGGGTACTGATTGTGGATGATCAGCCATGATCATATTAACCATATAACCATATAACAATTACAGCACGGAAACAGGCCATCTCGGCCCTACAAGTCCATGCCGAACAAATTTTTTTCCCCTTAGTCCCACCTGCCTGCACTCGTACCATAACCCTCCATTCCCTTCCCATCCATATGCCTATCCAATTTATTTTTAAATGATACCAATGAACCTGCCTCCACCACTTCCACTGGGAGCTCATTCCACACCGCCACCACTCTCTGCGTAAAGAAGTTCCCCCTCATATTACCCCTAAACTTCTGTCCCTTAATTCTGAAGTCATGTCCTCTTGTTTGAATCTTCCCCATTCTCAAAGGGAAAAGCTTGTCCACATCAACTCTGTCTATCCCTCTCATCATTTTAAAGACCTCTATCAGGTCCCCCCTTAACCTTCTGCGCTCCAGAGAATAAAGACCTAACTTATTCAACCTATCTCTGTAACTTAGTTGTTGAAACCCAGGCAACATTCTAGTAAATCTCCTCTGTACTCTCTCTATTTTGTTGACAATTGAATAGCGGTGCTGGCTCGAAGGGCCAAATGGCCTACTCCTGCACCTATTGTCTATGTTTCTATGTTTATATGTATATGTAAATGTTTATATGTAAGAAAGGACTGCAGGTGCTGGTTTAAATTGAACGTAGACACAAAATGCTGGAGTAACTCAGTGGGACAGGCAGCATCTCTGGAGAGAAAGAATGGGTGATGTTTCGGGTCAAGACCCTTCACCAGTCTGAAGAATTCAGTAGGTAAAGGTATATGTACTGTACATTATATGTATGTGTTTGGATATATTAAATGCATATGTATACATATGTATGTATGTGCATATGTATATATGTGTATGTGTGTATCTGTAATGCTTCTTACTGTATATATATATATGTAATATAAACAATAATAGTGCAAAGACAAAACCAATATCCCCAAGTCTATATATATGTATACTAGACTAAGTGGGATCCGTTGGGTCCCAGCATCACACGGGTGGGCTGGTCCCCCAATGTAATATTCCACCTCTCCACCAATTCCAATATTGGTGGACAGTTTGGGGGGGGGAGACTTTCTGGAGTGCTAGTATGGGTGTTGTGCACTGAAGGGACTCGTTTCCAGAGGGCTAGTATGGACATTGTGGGCCGAATGGATTCTTGTGCTGGCGGCTCAGTCACTCGGCTGGTGGGCTCGCAGTTGACTCACGGATATTCCTTGCAATTCCATTTCAAGCAAGTTGCAAGGCCACTAAAGACCGCGAGTCGTAACCTCTCCCTCCCCCATCTTGCAGAAACTGAGCCATGCCCACACTTCCGGGTTTTATAGTCCCTCCCCCCCGCCCACCAGAAGGGGCGTGGCCTTCATGGCATATATATATATATATATATATATATATATATATATTACTCTGGCATTTTGTGTTCAGGATGACGTGGTTAACTTTTGGCTTACAATTAGCAACACTTTCTGCCAACGCACCTGGAGTGTGTAGAAACATCACCAACCATTTAATTTCCATCATTTAAAGCAACAGCTATTGGAGTTTGGTTGTGACTGTGATCCAGGTATCACCTTGATGCTGTGACTGATTTACCCTCAGCTGGGTCATTCTCCTAACTGTCTTGATATACTTGTTAAACGGCAAAGAATTAATTATTTTGCTTGCTCTGAAACTAACATCCTCCTTTTGGAAGTAGGTCTAACCTTCAAATATTTATCAGAATCAAGAGAGTGCGCAATAACAAAATTAAGAAAACGAACCACATCATTAAAATATAATCAGGATCACTTCGAAGACATATTGTAAACTCGAACAGGGCATGGCCATGTCTGAATAATACGTTGTCACTTTGCAAATGTGCAAATCTCTTCCATAAAAACAGTTTGGAATCTGCATGGATTTAGTTGTCAGGTTATGAAAGAAAGAAACGAGGTGTATTTACTGGACCCATCTCCTGATGTTAATGAGGGAGTTGATGCAAATGTAATGGAACTTGATGCTTGGAAGGTACAAGATGGTGCTGGAAATGTGGCCACTGTTTGTGTCCTGCCTGAGAAAATATCTGCCATCTTTCACTCTTCAATCCCTCTTGTACTTAGGATGGACACAAAATGCTGGAGTAACTCAATGGCTCAGACAGCGTCTCTGAAGTAAGGGACAGCAAAGGTGATGTTTCCGGGTCGAGACCCTTCGTGTACTTGTATCTGATTGTGTTTCGGTATAGTATGAGTTCACTGGATTATATGGTAAACAAATCAAAGAATGCAACTGATAGACACAGAGTGCTGGAGTAACTCAGCAGGTCAGGCAGCATCTCTGGAGAGAAAGGGTGCTTGATGTTTTGGGTCGGGATCCTTCTTCAGACAGACAGAAAGTAGGGGGGGGGGGGGGGGGGGGGGGGGGGAGGTGAAGAGTAGGCAAGGGAAGACCTCTACCATGTTGAGGCCAGATGCCAGCTCTCAGATGCTTCTTCCTACCATGACCCCGCAGGTGAGCACCAGGCCACGATTTCCACGACCATCTCTGATTTCATTATTCAAAGAGTATTTTCTCGCCTTCAACTCTTCATCTCTGTCGAAGGGCGGGTGAGGTCTTAGCGAACAACGGCCGTCCACATTTCAGCAGAAGTTGCGATCACTGTCGTACACAGCATTGTAAGGCACTGTGCCCGTTGATGTTCTCAACGATGATGATGATGATGATGATGATGATGATGATACGTAACTTATTTAAAGGCTCTGCTAAATTCTTCCCCAAAGGTCTGTCAAGTGTAGATATTCCAGACAATTCTTGTTCGAGATATAATCCAACAAACTTCAGTTTACATTATATGTGGTAACTTTTGCCTTATCTGCATTTGTACAACTTTCAGTATCTTTAATGTTCCTCAGATCAATAAATTACCACCACATTTCTCAACGCCTATCAATATTTGTAATATTTTCACGCTATTGATCTTTAATAATTATGTACCAAAAATGTTATGACTTGGTGAGTCAGATATCTGAGAGAATACTGCGTCAGAAGGAACTGCAGGTGCTTGTTTAAACCAAAGACTGAAGAAGGATCTCGACCCGAAACGTCACCCATTCCTTCTCTCCTGAGATGCTGCCTGTCCCACTGACTTACTCCACTTTTTTGTGTTTATCGGATAGAATACTTTTGAACTAGAAATTAAACATAGACATTTTCAGCAGAATTAGCTAGGTTTAGGTGTTTAGTTAACTAAAGATTTGTTACCTGTTTATTATATTTGCAATGAAAGGTAATTGAGGCTGCAATTGTAAATATATAACATACCAAAGACCCCTCAATAGAACTGATTCTGATGTTCGATTCCTAAAGTGATGAGAGGTATAGCATGGACCGGCACTCTCTTCCTATCCTGTAGCTGGGTGGCGTTTAATCCCTCCAAACCCCATTCTCCTGCCTTCTCCACATAACCCTGGTCACAGTTTGCAATGTTCTCCCTGTGACCATGTGGGTTTTAGAAACATAGAAACATAGAAATTAGGTGCAGGAGTAGGCCATTCGGCCCTTCGAGCCTGCACCGCCATTCAATATGATCATGGCTGATCATCATGGCTGATCATCCAACTCAGTATCCTGTACCTGCCTTCTCTCCATACCCTCTGATCCCCTTAGCCACAAGGGCCACATCTAACTCCCTCTTAAATATAGCCAATGAACTGGCCTCAACTACCCTCTGTGGCAGAGAGTTCCAGAGATTCACCACTCTCTGTGTGAAAAACGTTTTTCTCATCTCGGTTTTAAAGGATTTCCCCCTTATCCTTAAGCTGTGACCCCTTGTCCTGGACTTCCCCAACATCGGGAGCAATCTTCTTGCATCTAGCCTGTCCAACCCCTTAAGAATTTTGTAAGTTTCTATAAGATCCCCTCTCAATCTCCTAAATTCTAGAGAGTACAAACCAAGTCTATCCAGTCTTTCTTCATAAGACAGTCCTGACATCCCAGGAATCAGTCTGGTGAACCTTCTCTGCACTTCCTCTATGGCAATAATGTCCTTCCTCAGATTAGGAGACCAAAACTGTACGCAATACTCCAGGTCTGGTTTTCTCCAGATGCTGCGGATTCCTCCCAAGCTCCAACGAAGTACAGGTTTGTAGATTAGTTGGCTTTGGTCAAAATTGTAAATTGTCCCTGGTATCTCAGATTGTGTTAATGTTTGGGGATCGATGGTCAACGTGGACCTGCTTCGCCCCTTATCTCTAAACAAAACTTGCTCTCAGTCTGAAGAAGGGTCTTGACCCGAAACGTCACCCATTCCTTCCCCTCAGAGATGCTGCCTGACTCGCTGAGTTACTCCAGCACTTTGTGTCCATCTTCAGTGTAAACCAGCATCTGCAGTTCCTTCCTAAACTAATCTAAACACCAGTGTATGGAAGCTTGCCCTGGCAGAAGCCTGCAAAGCCACAAGTGGACAACTACCCTGCGGGATATCTGGACATGACCATACATACTCTCCTTCCGGTGAATGATCACTCTGTAATGTATCGAATCTGTTCAGAATTTAGAAGTTAAATGGACTGAATTACTCCGTTTATTTTACATATCCTTAGGATAAAGTGAATGTGTAATGATTATGTTTGACATATTCGTTCGTATTGGATTAATACAAAAACTATTGCCATATTCTTGTAACAATAACTTATGATATTTTTTTCTTCATCAATGAAATATATATGAGACTTTCATATTAATTATGCTATTTCAGTTCATAATGAATGGAGAGTCCTACTAATACGGCATGGTGGCACAGCGGTGAAGGTGCTGCCCTACAGTAGCGGTTTGATCAGGACCGGTTCGATCCCGACTACTGGTGCTGTCTGTACGGAGTTTGCACATTCTCATCATGACCCGCGTGGGTTTTCTCCGGCAAGCTCTGGTTTCTTCCCACATTCCAAAGAACTGTAGGTTTGTAAGCTAATTGGCTCAGTATAATTGTAAATTGTCCCCAGTGTGTGTAGGACAGCGCTGGCCAGCGCAGACTCGGTGGGCCGGGGGTCCTGTTTCACCCCAATCATTATGGCTTCACACAAGTAAGAATATGGATCTTTCCATCACTTGAGAGCTATGTTACATCTGGGTATCAGTCAGTAAAGTAAGTGCTGACCTTATGTGTAAGGCAATATAGGAATAATCCTGGCTACATGTGTTCAACAAGTAGTAACTGACTAAAGGGCATGTCACTCCAGGGCTGCGAGAAATAAAAAGGCTGAAGTCTCAAACCTGACGTGAAGAGAGAAAGGAATTGTCCATCTTCTGCATCTGTGACCAGGTGTTAAACCAATTTTAATCATTAGCACCATTTCCACCCTCCAGCACCTTGTATCATTTTATTTCAGGGAGGAGAAATGTGAAGTTACTTGCACCCGCTGGTGCTGAAAGAACTCTCCTTGGTGGCCTTCAGTGTTGGGGGACAGACGCAGAGTGCTGGAGTAACTCAGCGGGTCAGGCAGCATCTGTGGAGAACATGGATGGGTGACGTTTCACAGTGTGCTGGAGTAACTCAGCGGGTCAGGCAGCATCTGTGGAGAACATGGATAGGTGGCGTTTTGGGTTGGGACCCTTCTTCAGACTCTTGAGGGGGAGTAGTGAGAGAGGATCCCACACAACTCCTGTTGGGAGAGCAGGTCCTCAAAGTGGGCATACATAGTACATCATTCTAAGTGTTCAATGCATTATAGGAGACTAGAAACATGTTATGGCATTGCTTGACTCTTGTTTTAGGGAATGCCCAAATAATTATACTCCTCATTTAATTTGTCTGTGGGTTTTAATTATCTGACACTTCTTCTGACCTGGTAAGGTAATTAAACTATGTTTGGTTCTTTCAGGAGATTTCCCAATAGAGTAATAAGATGTGGAAACCAAGAACTGCAGATGCTGGCTAACAAAAAAAAAAACAAAGTGCTGGAGTAACTCATGAGGTCAGTAGCTTCTCTCATGAACATAGATTGGTGACATGGCAGGTTGAGATCCTTCTTCAGAACATTCAAGGAAAGTCTGTTCGATGGATTATTGCTAGTCATTCTTGGGTTGTAGAAGATGAATGGTGAATAGTATGTGTTGTTAGAGTTGAAATTATGACACAGCTGTTATTTGTCACCAGTGGTGCAAGACTGAACCAAATACTGTCTCTAATATTGCCGTAATTCACGCTGACTGTAGGCACCGTGTTTTTGAGTGGAGATGAAAACTATCCAATGAGAACTGAGATGAAAAGCCTGCATAATAATTGGCTACAAGAACTATGTGAGAATAGTGGCTTTGAATTTAATTCAGCACCAAATTATATTTTACACGGTTAGCTTCTAAATGGATTTTGCATGTCTTGTGTGCTTATTAATGTTATATGCAGAAGCATTTACTTCCAATCATTTGCATATAAAAGATTGGAACTGCATCGTAAAATGGTGTCTTGTCCTCACACGAGCATCTGATATTGGTCGTGTTTTTAACATTTGTTAATTATGAAATATGTAGACTTGTATATTGAGCATCGCAAGATTCAACATGGCCAACTTTTTCCAGATTTCTTTCCTTAAACATTGTTAACTGGAACATAAACAATGTCAAATTGAGAAATGTGTCAGGCTGCATTTGTCCATTTGGTTATGAAAGAAGCAGCAAAACTCAGGCAAAGAAATCAATTTAGTACGAACAATAAAATGAGCCGCTAATATGAAGTTGCAATTGGACTATCTGTCATGAAAACTGCATTATCTGTCTTTTTTAAACCAAATTTCTTAATCGGTAACATAAATAAGGAAAGTAATTGAATGATGCTGTTAAAGTTAATGGCATAGCTCCATTTAATGTACAGGAAGGCAAAGCCAGCATTAACATTTTACTTAATCACATATTGCTATCTATTTACATTTTTTTTTTAGACGAACCTTTGAAAATCGAGCTCTTGTACGACTGTGGGATTTTATTTTGTACATTTGAGAAGAGTTGTCAGTGTGTGAAGTTTTAATATTCTGTGGATAATTGTAGAAAGTGTAGATTTATGGTACCGTTCACACATGTAGATACAAGGACCTTGTACTGGAGGTCACAAATGCCACAGATACACTCTAGGTACAAACCCACTTTCCCTGCAAATCTGTTCAAATAGATTTTAACCAATTTTCACATTTAATAATTTTATATCCCTGTATAAATTATAAATTTCTCCCCTGCATTCGACATGCTGCTATTCATTATTATGTAATGTATCCCTGAAGGTATTCCTGACATATATCCAAGTAAATCATTGTATTGAATAGTGGCATTGCATATTGATACAGGGGAACGATGCATCATATTGCCACCATTCAACAAGCAGCTGCTGTTCAGCATCATGCATTATGGTCTGCTTCTCGAAAAGATCAGGGAAATAAATTCTAAGTGAATTTTAGTGTTTTTTTACTGTGAAAGACCACGGGGTCATATAATACAACAAACAAATAAACGTTAAACTTGTGCCGTTGAACGGCGGCAGTTTCTGAAGCTGCTGCGACTGTTCATTATTGATGGGTACTCTCCAGCAGCTGTAGTGAGCCAAGCTGTGCTAAGATGTGGAAACACTCATTTCAAACCAAATAAAATGCGTTTTGTAAGTAGCTAATCATCAAAAAGATTGTTATAGATTCAGAGAAAGTATCTGTTATTGTCAATTACAGATCATATATATGTGGCGTACATTTACATTCCTCTTTAGTTTGATTTTTGATTGCTTCTTGTGAGCATATTCTCCTTGTTGTTTCAAAAACACAGTGCCATATTGTCTTTTTCAAGTATTATGTCTTGTAATGAATGATGGTGGAGGCAGAGTAAATGCTCCTTTCAAGCCAAGAACATAAATCTCTGCCGCGTGACCTTACAGGAAATATTATATTGAAAGGATGATATGACGGTAAGTATTCCTTCAAAAACAAGAACAGAACGGAGGGCTCTTTAGTAAATAACAATAAAATTGTCTTACGATGAACTGACATTTAAAATCCCGGTACATTTAGTCTGCAGCGTTGTGCATTTAGGTAGCTGCTTGAACAATGAGAAGTTGCAAAGCCCTTCACAAACATGTATGATTAAGACCAGATTTCAGTTCCACTGATCAAATACTTGGGGGGGGGGGGGGGGGGGGAAATAAATTAAGATGGATTTTTCAACGCAGGAGAGAGATGTAACAAAATAACTTACAAAGAAATGTTCACAATTGATGCTGTTCTTAATATGCAGGATTGCAGAGAACAGAACCAGGTTCCTTACTGTACTAATGCAAAGACATTGATCCCAATTTTAACTCGGGGAAAGTTTAAATCGTAAGATGAATTGAAAAATTGAAAACCCGTGGGGTTAACTTCCAGATCTTATTGAAATCCACCAGAGACGGGTGGGAATAGTTGGTTATCACCAAACACACATCAATACCTCACTGGATGCCACCACTAAAACACTTTTGTTCGGGAACTGATGTTTAGTTAGGTTAGAGATACAGCATGGAAACAGGCCCTTCGGCCCACCAACACCACTCTGTCCAGCAGTCCCTGTTACACTAACACTATCCTGCACACACTGGGGACCATTTACAATTTTTTGGACAAAGCCAATTAACCTACAAACCTGTACATTTTTTGGATTGTGGGAGGAAACCGGAGCACCCGGAGAAAACCCACGCAGTCATGGGGAGGACGTGCCAGCTATGTACACACAGCACCCATAGTCAAACCCGGGTCTCTGGCGCTGTGAGGCAGCAACTCTACCACTGCGCCACCGTGCCGCATGTAGAGAGAGAGTTGATGACATGGATGTACTGATCTTTCTGCTTTGTCCTCCTTGCTCAATAAAGAACCAACGAAGAAGCATAATATTGTCCATGGTTTTAGTCTCCATTTATGGAGAGGGGGGTAATTCACTTGGAGGTAGACCAACAATTATTCTCTAAATACATTGTGGAGGTAATATGTTTGAGTTGAGTTTATTGTCACGTGTACCAAGGCACAGTGGAAAGATTTTGTTATGTGCTAACCAGTCAGTAGAAAGATGATGCATGATTACAATCCAGCTGGCCACGGTGTACAGATACATGATAAAAAGAGTAACACACATAACGTTTAGTGTCAGTAAAGTCCAATCAAAGATAGTCCAAGGGTCTCCATTAATAGGGATTGGAGGAGAAATTGAGTAAGATTTGCTGACATCCATCATTGTTACTTATTTCCATTCTTCTGATGGAACCCCAACATTCCCCTTGGAAGAAACTGCAGTGCTGACACAAGGAACTGCAGATGCTGGTTTACAAAAAAAAAAAAAGACGCAAATTGTTGGAGTAACTCAGCGGTTCAGGGGGGGGGGGGGGGGGGGGGGGGTCGGGGGCAACATCTCTGGAGAACTTGGAGAGGGAAGAACCACATTTATCATTGTTGCCATGAACTGTCTCTGCATTGGTCCCAAAGTTACCTCAGGAAAGGTAAATCACATGACCAATTGAAAGTCTCCCATGTAAGAGGTTAAATGTGACCCTTGCCATGTTTTTGGTCAGGAGCCGTCTTCAAACTGGAGAGCTGCCGGGGCTAGCAGTGTTTCCCGTCAAACTGATGGGGGCAAGGCAGAGCTGAGCGATGATGCTGAAGGAATGAGGGAATCACCTGGATAAACAGAGTGGAAGGCATCGCTGGAGAGAAGGTTTGCAATCCTTTCCCAATAGATCTTCCCTCTCATTCCCTCCCATTCCCTCCCATTCCCTCCCACTCCGTCCCATTGGGCACCACTTCATAGTCTCTTTGCGGCATTGGTTTTGGCTCTTTGCACTGTGTTTGTGTGTGTGTGTGTGTGTGTGTGTGTGTGTGTGTGTGTGTGTGTGTGTGTGTGTGTGTGTGTGTGTGTGTGTGTGTGTGTGTGTGTGTGTGTGTGTGTGTGTGTGTGTGTGTGTGTGTGTGTGTGTGTGTGTGTGTGTGTGTGTGTGTGTCTCTCTCTCTGTCTCGCTCTCTATCTATATATATATGCAAGGTAGAGATAGATAAAATCTTGATTAGTACAGGTGTCTGAGGTTATGGGAAGAAGGCAAGAGAACGGGGTTAAGAGAGATAGATAGATAGATAGATAGATAGATAGATAGATAGATAGATAGATAGATAGATAGATAGATAGATAGATAGATAGATGTATGTGATCATGGCTGATCATCCCCAATCAGTAGCCCATTCCTGCCTTCTCCCCATATCTCCTGATTCTGCTATCTTTTAGAGCCCTATCTAGCTCTTGCTTGAAAGATCAGCCATAATTAAACGGTGGGGTAGTCTCGATGGGCAGAATGGCCTAATGTTGTTCCTATTACATTAACTTCTCTGCTCTGTTCACCTTATACAAATTTCATGTGGGGGTTGGTGACCTGACAATGACACGTGAAGTGAACCTCTATGATTCTTTTTGTTTAGAGATAAGTGTGGAAACAGGCCCTTTGGCCCATTGAGGCTATGCTGACCCATTTACACTAGCCCTATGCTACCTGACCTTCTCATCCACTCCCTACACACTAGAGGGCAATTTACAGAAAATAATTAACCTACAAACCCGCACGTCTTTGGAATGTGGGAGGAAACCGGAGCACTCAGAGAGAAAGCCCACGTGGTCACTGGGTGAACGTGCAAACTCCACACAGTCAAGATCAAACTTGGGTGTCTAGCACTGTAAGGCAGCAGCTCTAGCACCACACCACCAGATCACCCTGAGTGAATGTTTCTATCTCCCCGTCAATACAGGCAGGCTGAAACTCAAATTATGAGGATTTAGTGACTTTCTGATAGACAAGAATATAAAAACAGATTTATATCAAGCAGCCCAGTTCACGACTTATTCTGAATCTTAGCTACTTTGCATGACATTTTCCATATCCCTTGGGACCCCAAGTCTCTAAAAGTTAATGGATCTAAACTTTGATTAGGTGTAGTAACTGAGCATTCAGTCATTAATCCACATGGCGATTTACAACGCAACTTACTATACAAACTCACCATCACTATCCTGTACCCTGACTGTGCTGGACAGTTCCAGTTCTTTCAATGTACCTTCAATGGGACGGTGGTGCAGCGGTAGAATTGCTGCTTTACACCGCTTGCCGCGCCAGAGACCTGGGTTCGATCCCGAGTACGGGTGCTGTCTATACGGAGTTTGTACGTTCTCCCTGTGATCTGCATGGGTATTCACCGAGAACTTTGGTTTCCTCCCACATTCCAAAGACGTGTGGGTTTGTAGGTTAATTGGCCTGGTGTAAATGTAAATTGTCCCGAGTGTGTGTAGGATAGTATTAGTGTGCGGGGTTTGCTGGTCGGTGTGGATTTGGTGGGCCGAAGGGCCTGTTTCCGGGCTGTATCTCTAAACTACACTAAACTGTGCCAGTTCAACACAGAGCCTGGTTTATAGATGGGGGGTGAACTGTGGGCAGATTATGTTTCCTAAAGGACATGAGAAGACAAGCTTCTGAGACTATAGACCATAAGACACTGCAGATGGACACAATATGTCGGAGTAGCTCAAAGGGTCAGGCAGGTATCAGGTAACTGTGCACTGCGATTGTAATCATGTAAAGTCTTTCTGCGGGCTGGTTAGCACGCAACAAAAGCTTTTCCCGGTACCTCAACACGAATGACAGTAAACTAAACTGAACTGAACTGATCTCTGGAGAGAAGGAATGGGTGACGTTTTGGGTCGAGACCCTTCTTCAGACTGACCTGAATCGTCACCCATTCCTTCTCTCCAGAGATGCTGCCTGATTCTCGGAGTTACTCCAGCATTTTGTGTCTATCTTTGGTGTAAACCAACATCCGCAGTGCATTCTTACACCATAACACATTGGAGCAGGTGTTCTATTGCATTTCATACATGTGATAGTAAGAGCATCATTGGATTAGCTGGTGTGGCTACCACTGTCCACAGCCTACACTGAGTGCCAGGGACTTGTCCATGGGCTGGTGTTCCTGCCAACTCTCTCTAGGAGATGGCCACCATCTATGTGTAGGAAGAAATGTTGCATGTTTGTCACGGTGCTTCATGTATGACAATTAATGCATGTGCAAACAAACAATCTCAGATGGAATTAGTTCATAAATGCATAAATTTCAGGAGCAGAATTAGGCCATTCAGCACATTAAGTCTACTCACCCCATCCAATCATGGTTGATCTATCTCCCGCTCCTAACCCCATTCTCTTTCCTTTTCCCCATAACCCCTGACACACGTACCAATCCAGGATCTGTCGATCTCCGATTACGAATTACGTAACATCCCAGTTCAAACTTCACCATCCCAATTTAGATTTTTGTTTCTGAATCTTGACTTCAATAAAAATCAGAAAACAATAATTTGCAGACGCTGAGTGTCAGGAATGAAAACAGAAAACAGAAAGCGCTGGTAGTACCTGGCAGGTCAGGTGGGATCAGTGGAGAAACAATCAAAGGTAATGTTTCAGGCTCATGATCTTTCAGCAGCTTTTTACTACAAGTACTCTGGGAGAAAGAAGGCTGCTCTACACTGAAAGCTTTCAAACAACCCGATAAGCAAATTTTACTGCAATTATCAAAATGTACTTGACGTGAAATATTTGTAATTGATGACATATTTCCGCGACATTTGAATAAACTGGCTTGGAGCCGGGAGCCCTTATTTTTCATATGCAGTTATCTTCAGAATGTATATCTTGCATTCACTATATTGCTAAATAGATTCAAGATTCAAGATTCAAGATTCATGATTCAAGAGAGTTTATTGTCATGTGTACCAGATAGGACAATGAAATTCTTGCTTTGCTTCAGCACAACAGAACATAGTAGGCATGAATACAGAACAGATCAGTGTGTCCATATACCATTGTATAAATATATACACACATGAATAAATAAAACAGATAAAGTGCAAATAAACTGATAATGGGCTATTAATGTTCAGAGTTTTGTTTGATTGTTTGAGTTTAATAGCCTGATGGCTGTGGGGAAGTAGCTATTCCTGAACCTGGTTGTTGCAGTCTTCAGGCTCCTGTACCTTCTACCTGAAGGTAGCGGGGAGATGAGTGTGTGGCCAGGATGGTGTGGGTCCTTGATGATGCTGCCAGCCTTTTTGAGGCAGCGGCTGCGATAAATCCCCTCGATGGAAGGAAGGTCAGAGTCGATGATGGACTGGGCAGTGTTTACTACTTTTTGTAGTCTATTCCTCTCCAGGGTGCTCAAGTTGCCAAACCAAGCCACGATGCAACCGGTCAGCATGCTCTCGACTGTGCACCTGTAGAAGTTAGAGAGAGTCTTCCTTGACAAACCGACTCTCCGTAATCTTCTCATGAAGTAGAGGCGCTGATGTGCTTTCTTTAGAATAGCATTAGTGTTCTCGGACCAGGAGAGATCTTCAGAGATGTGCACGTCCAGGAATTTGAAGCTCTTGACCATTTCCACCATCGACCCATTGATATAAACGGGACTGTGGGTCCCCATCCTACCCCTTCCAAAGTCCACAATCAGTTCCTTGGTTTTGCTGGTGTTGAGGGCCAGGTTATTGTGCTGGCACCATTTGGTCAGTCGGTCGATCTTTCTTCTATACTCTGACTCGTCACCATCAGTGATTCATCCCACAACAGTGGTGTCGTCAGCGAACTTGATGATGGAGTTCACATTATGACTGGCTACGCAGTCATGGGTATAGAGTGAGTACAGCAGGGGGCTGAGCACGCAGCTTGACATATGAGTTTTTATTGTCCAACTGTACAGGGTCTTGGTGAGACCACACCTGGAGTATTGCGTACAGTTTTGGTCTCTGAGGAAGGACATTATTGCCATAGAGGGAGTGCAGAGAAGGTTCACAAGACTGATTCCTGGGATGTCAGGACTGTCTTATGAAGAAAGACTGGATAGACTTGGTTTATACTCTCTAGAATTTAGGAGATTGAGAGGGGATCTTATAGAAACTTACAAAATTCTTAAGGGGTTGGACAGGCTAGATGCAGGAAGATTGTGCCCGATGTTAGGGAAGTCCAGGACAAGGGGTCACAGCTTAAGGATAAGGGGGAAATCCTTTAAAACCGAGATGAGAAGAACTTTTTTCACACAGAGAGTGGTGAATCTCTGGAACTCTCTGCCACAGAGGGTAGTTGAGGCCAGTTCATTGGCTATATTTAAGAGGGAGTTAGATGTGGCCCTTGTGGCCAAGGGGATCAGGGGGTATGGAGAGAAGGCAGGTACGGGATACTGGAGTTGGATGATCAGCCATGATCATATTGAATGGCGGTGCAGGCTCGAAGGGCCGAATGGCCTACTCCTGCACCTAGTTTCTATGTTTCTATGTTTAAGTGGTCCAGAGCGGAGTGGAGAGCCAGCGAGATCGCATCCACCGTTGATCTGTTGTGGCGGTAAGCGAACTGCAGTGGGTCCAGGCTTTTCTCGAGGTAGGAGTTGATTTGCTCCATGATCAACCTCTCGAAGCACTTCATCACCACCGGTGTTAGTGTCACAGGTCGATAGTCATTGAGGCACGTCACCTTGCTCTTCTTGGGCACTGCTATAATTGATGCCCTTTTAAAGCAGGTGGGAACCTCAGCCGTCAGAAGTGAGAGTTTAACAGAGTTTAACAAATAACTGTTAAATTATGGAAAATGGTATCTGAGGTTTGGTGGGATTCTCCACTTTTAATTTATTTTATTTACTTTCATTCCTAATTGACAAATAAACTCTTGTTTATTCGTCCGATCTCACTCTTCCTGTTCAAAATCAATTTAGTTTAGAGATACAGCGTGGAAACAGGCCCTTCGGCCCACCGAGTCCGCGTTGACCAGCGATCCCCGCACACAAACACTGTCCCGCACTCACTCGGGACAATTTACATTTACACCAAGCCAATTAACCTACAAGCCTGACGTCTTTGGAGTGTGGGAGGAAACCGATGATCCCGGAGAAAACCCACACAGGTCACGGGAGAACGTACAAACTCCGTACAGACAGCACCCATAGTCGGGATCGAACCTGGGTCTCTGGCGCTGTGAGGCAGCAACTCTACCGCTGTGCCACCGTGACGCCCATGGTTATTTTAATTATTTTCATTTCTAATTGACAAATACTTACAACTCTTGTTCATTCATCCAATCTCACTCTTCCTGTTCAAGATTAATTAAAGCAGCATTTCAGGAGACATGTGAGTGGGAACTGTAGATATCATGATCCAAGGTGGTTACAGACTTGTCAAATACATTCAACAATACAATACAACCTCTGCTTCTCCTGTCAATGGGATGTCAAGGGCCTGTCCCATTGACAGGAGCGACAGAGGTTCACCTGCACCTCCTCCAACTTCATCTATTACATCCGCTGCTCTAGATGTCAGCTGCTCTACATCAGTGAGACCAAGCGTAGGCTTGGCGATCGCTTCGCCCAACACCTCCGCTCGGTCCGCAATAACCAACCTGATCTCCCGTTGGCCCAGCACTTCAACTCCCCCTCCCATTCCGAATCCGCCCTTTCTGTCCTGGGCCTCCTCCATGGCCAGAGTGAGTCCCACCGCAAATTGGAGGAGCAGCACCTCATATTTCGCTTGGGCAGTTTACACCCCAGTGGTATGAACATTGACTTCCCCAATTTCAGGTAGTCCCTGCTTTCTCCCTCCTTCCCCTCCCCTTCCCAGCTCTCCCACAGCCCACTGTCTCCACCTCTTCCTTTCTTCTTCCCCCCCACCACCACCCCCACATCAGTCTGAAGAAGGGTCTCGACTCAAAACGTCACCTATTCCTTCGCTCCATAGATGCTGCTTCACCCGCTGAGTTTCTCCAGCATTTTTGTCTACTGTTGACAGGAGTTCATTCATAAATCAGTCTAGATTCTTCACTTTCATTTAAATAACAGAGAAATCAAACCAAACATTGCTGATGTTGAGCAGTTTGCTAAAGTTAGTGATATAAAATGAAACTCATTCCCTATTGGTGGTGCAGCGGGTAGAGCTGCTACCTCACTGCCCCAGAGACCCGGGTTTAATCCTGACCTTCAACCACTGTCTGTGTGGAGTTTTCACGTTCTCCCTGTCACCTGTGGGCTTCCTCCCGCATCCCACGCAACATGTGCGGGTCTGTAAGTTAATTGACCCCGTGGTGTATCGGGAGTGGGCTAACATGGAACTAGTGTGAGTGGGTGATCGATGGGCGGCATTTATTATCTAAACGGTGGCCGATTGGGAAAGGGGGAGATGCAGCGAGACCTGGGTGTCATGGTACACCAGTCATTGAAGGTAGGCATGCAGGTGCAGCAGGCAGTAAAGAAAGCGAATGGCATGTTGGCTTTCATAGCAAGAGGATTTGAGTATAGGAGCAGGGAGGTTCTACTGCAGTTGTATAGGGTCTTGGTGAGACCACACCTGGAGTATTGCGTGCAGTTTTGGTCTCCAAATCTGAGGAAGGACATTATTGCCATAGAGGGAGTGCAGAGAAGGTTCACCAGACTGATTCCTGGGATGTCAGGACTGTCTTATGAAGAAAGACTGGATAGACTTGGTTTATACTCTCTAGAGTTTAGGAGATTGAGAGGGGATCTTATAGAAACTTACAAAATTCTTAAGGGGTTGGACAGGCTAGATGCAGGAAGATTGTTTCCGATGTTGGGGAAGTCCAGGACAAGGGGTCACAGCTTAAGGATAAGGGGGAAATCCTTTAAAACCGAGATGAGGAGAACTTTTTTCACACAGAGAGTGGTGAATCTCTGGAACTCTCTGCCACAGAGGGTAGTTGAGGCCAGTTCATTGGCTATATTTAAGAGGGAGTTAGATGTGGCCCTTGTGGCCAAGGGGATCAGAGGGTATGGAGAAAAGGCAGGTAAGGGATACTGAGTTGGATGATCAGCCATGATCATATTAAATGGCGGTGCAGGCTCAAAGGGCCGAATGGCCTACTCCTGCACCTAATTTCTATGTTTCTATGTTTCTATGGACTCGGTGGCTGCATGACGGTTTTTAAACTCTGTCTCTCCCAACTCTAATAATACTGATACATAAGTGATTAAAATGTAAACAAATCACTTGCTGTGTTAATCTTGAATTACTAATAAAATAATCCACTGAGACCAATTGTATGTGGGGTTAATGTGATCCACATTTGCCAATGATTACTGTGTTTACTGCAGCTCTCTATCCCTGCAGACCAAGTCCTTGCAATACCATCCATCTTGACAAAGTATTTTCTTAAGATGTTGCTGGACTGTACCTTCTCACTAGTAAGTCTTCAGTAGGAACTGGTTTCTCTCTGTCAATGGTTCAGGCTGGCTAAATAACCAGCTGTAACTCAGAATGCCATACAAGATCCATCTGCAGACTTCATCCCATCTGCAGACTAAATCCCTTTCCTTGCTTCAGTCAAGATTCAACTGCACCACCATACTTAGGCGGCGGCACGGTGGCGCTGAGGTAGAGCTGCTGCCTCACAGCGCTAGAGACCCTGGTTCGATCCTGACTACGGGCGCTGTCTGTATGGAGTTTGTACGTTCTCCCTGTGACTGCGTGGGTTTTCTCCAGGATAGAATCATAGAGTGATACAGCGTGGAAACAGGCCCTTCGACCCAACTTGCCCACGCCGACCAACATGTCCCAGCTGCACTAGTCCCACCGATCTCTGCTTTCCTCCCACACTACAAAGACGTGCAGGTTTGTAGGTTAATTGGCTTGGTAAAATTGTAAATTGTCCCTAGTGTGTGTGGGATAGTGTTAGCGTGCGGGGATCGCTGGTCGGCACAGACTCGGTGGGCCGAAGGGCCTATTTCCGCGCTGTATCTCTAAACTAAACTTTAAAGAAACAGGTAACTTTCTGTTCTTCTTTTAGATATACTTCTTGCTTTCCAAAGTTTCACTTGAACCTATTGTCCCCATTCAACTTCCTCTCCTCTCAGTTCACACTAGTTCTGTTATCCCATTGATTTTTGCATCCACTTCCTGGTTCAGTTTTGTGATGAGGTACAGTGAAAAGCTTTGTTTCACAGAGAAAAGATAAAGATTCAATTAACCTACAAACCCGCATGTCCTGGGATGTGGGAGGAAACCGGACCACCCAGAGGAAAACCACATAGTCACAGGGAGAACGTGCAAACTCCACACAGACAGCACCCAAGGTCAGGATTGAACCCGGGTCTCTGGGGCTGTGAGGCAGTGGCTCTACCCGCTGCACCACCGTACCACCAATAGGGAATGAGTTTAATTTTATACCAAGAACATATCACTTCCATTATATTGCTTGAATTATCTATTATTTAAATAAAAGTGAAGAATCTAGACTGATTTATCAATTAACTCTCCTGTCAATGGCAAGGCAGTATAGTTGACAAGTGTGTAACGACCTTGCAGATCGTGCTTGTCCTGACATCACATAGATGGTATTTTGTGTGATTCAAATATATCTGGACCATTTAAAAATATTCCAAATGAGAGCCACAAGGAACTGCAGATGCTAGTTCACAATTAAAAGACACAGAGTGCTGGAGTATCTCGGCAGGTCAGGCAGCATCTCTTCTCCAGAGATGCTGCCTGACCCGCTGAGTTCCTCCAGCACTTTGTGCTTTAACTATAGCTTTGTAGTCGGCTGATCACCAGTGAGGCCACAGCACTATGGGCAGCACAGGGGCACAGCGGGTAGAGTTGCTGCCTCACAGCGCTAAACACATGGGTTCAATCCTGACCTCGGGTGCTGTCTGTATGGAGTTTGCATGTTCTCCTTGTGCCTGCGTGGGTTTCCTCCGGGTGCTCCGGTTTCCTCCCGCATCCCAAAGACGTGCGGGTTTGTAGGTTAATTGGCTTATTTAAATTGCCCCTAGTGTGTAAGGAATGAATGAGAAAGTAGGACTAGTGTGTGAACAGGTGATATCGATGGTGAATAGACAATAAACAATAGGTGCAGGAGTAGGCCATTCGGCCCTTCGGCCCAGCACCGCCATTCAATGTGATCATGGCTGATCATCCCCAATCAGTACCCCGTTCCTGCCTTCTCCCCATATCCCCCTGACTCCACTATCTTTAATAGCCCTATCCAGCTCTCTCTTGAAAGTATCCAGAGAACTGGCCTCCACCGCCCTCTGAGGCAGAGAATTCCACAGACTCACAACTCTCTGTGTGAAAAAGTGTTTCCTCGACTCCGTTCTATGGACCCGGTTGGCCGAAATGCCTGTTACCATGCTGCATCTTTCATCTCTAATCTCTAACCTCACTAGTATATCACAGGGCCTGCATGGGTTAAATGAACAGGAGTTAATCACAACTCTAGACCCAGTACTATTGTATTTTGCCCCATTGTAGTGCAGCTATTATTATTAGATTTACAAATGAGTCAAGATTTACCTGGGGTTAATGTCTGAAGGAATTTTTTCCATTTCTGGTGCCATCTACATCTTACCTTTATGGGTGTTTTTACGGAGCTATGGCTTGAGGTATATCATCAAAATTTCATTAACTCAAGAAGATAATTTTAAAAGATGTCATGTTTGTATGCCATCTCTCTCACCAGCTCCTTGCCTGAAACCAAACCACTCATTATAGGCAGCGAACATCAAAGTAGCAGCATAAAACATGCAAACTTTAAAATCAAAATGCCCTTTGTTGTCTTTATTCTACTCACTTATACAATAATCTCAACGGTTTTATAAAATAAAGTTAATGAGATTTATACAACAACCTCACCTGATGTTAAATTGTTTAGATGAGCAAGGCAAATTGCTGTGGTTAACAAATTTGAGGCAGCCTGTGATATTGCTACAGGTTTGTATGTATGTGAATTAATTAAATTGGAGGCGATGATGAACAGTTTCTGAAGAATACTGTCAAAGGTTAAGAGCTAGTTATTTTTAAGAATGACATGAATCTAGCAGGGACAGTGATTGTCTAGATGACCATTGTAATTACCAATTATTACTTGATGCAGAGAATATATTCATGGCATGCAGTCTTCTAAATAGAGGCAGGCATTAGCTCATTTATGTACTAATGCACATAATTTAGCTTCTGAAAAGGGCAGAAATGGGAAATGGGAATGGTTAAAGATATAATAGATACTTTATAATATCATTTTGGAGAATATTGGATTTATGGAAAATGAATATTACTTTGTACTCGTTTTTTTAGAAGAAAGACCAAAAAAGTCTAATCTTGTACATCCTGCAGTATAATCACAATGAAATATGACAGACCGGCAGAATTAGAAGACCATTGTGGAGGTGAATGCTTACATTTAAACAGGAGAATATTATTATACCCAATCATTGAATTTTAAACTATGACACAATAGAATTCCATATTTAATTTTCTAGTCGATTCTCTCGCACATTAAAATTCCTGAGAGTGCTGGCAGGCTCTGTAAGCCCTTGTGTTCTCACTTCGTAGTCTACAGTGTGAACGACCAGATCGCCAGTGAGTAAGGAACTTTAAAAGTGTGCAATTCAGCACAGTCCCACTTCAGATTCCAGCAAAAATTCTTAACTTGGGGACAAATATTGAAATTGGAATTTCATCTTGTTAAAAACAGTACCTAGCCTGGGCCTCGGTCAATATCCCCCAGAGTCTAGGGTGCGAATGGGGGATAACATATAACATTTCCCTTTACTCCACTTCAGGCCCAACTGCCCAAGTTATTCTCTCCCTTGTCGGAGGGTCAAACGGCCACCACTCCACTCGAGCCGTTTCCAAGAGAGAGAATACAACAAAAGGGATTCCCCTAGGTTCTAGACCTTGGAATTATGGTGGGATATGATAAAAGGTTGAATTGACCAGAGTGTGCTGATGAGAGAAAACAGAAACCAAGATGGACTCAAAGCAAGTCTAAAATGTACAGGCTATATTAAACAATGAGAAATCGAATCTCACCAACACTACATAATACGTGGCTAAACTTATGCTTTAAACTAAGACTATGGACGGAAAACTATCGGGCACGTCGTAAAACTTACTTTACACAATTTTACCCCCCTTTTCCCTTTCGTCTCTCAACTATCCTATTTCGGGAATTTCACCAGGTCACCGGGATACTTACAGTTGGGCTCACGAGCCGTCCAGCAGAGCAGAAAGAGAGAGCGAGTTCTGGCTTGACCATGTGGATAAGTCTCCAGGTCCTGACAGGATATTCCCTAGGACATTGGGGGAAGTTAGTGTAGAAATAGCCGCGGCTATGACAGAAATATTTCAAATGTCATTAGAAACGGGAATAGTCCCCGAGGATTGGCGTACTGCGCATGTTGTTCCATTGTTTAAAAGGGGTTCTAAGAGTAAACCTAGCAATTATAGACCTGTTAGTTTGACTTCAGTGGTGGGCACATTAATGGAAAAGATACTTAGAGATAATATATATAAGCATCTAGATAAACAGGGTATGATTAGGAACAGTCAACATGGATTTGTGCCTGGAAGATCATGTTTGACTAATCTTCTTGAATTTTTTGAAGAGGTTACTAGGGAAATTGACGAGGGTAAAGCAGTGGATGTTGTCTATATGGACTTTAGTAAGGCCTTTGACAAGGTTCCTCATGGAAGGTTGGTTAAGAAGGTTCAACTGTTGGGTATAAATGCAGGAATAGCAAGATGGATTCAACAGTGGCTGAATGGGAGAAGCCAGAGAGTAATGGTGGATGGCTGTTTATCGGGTTGGAGGCAGGTGACTAGTGGGGTGCCTCAGGGATCTGTGTTGGGTCCTTTGTTGTTTGTCATGTACATCAATGATCTGGATGAAGGTGTGGTAAATTGGATAAGTAAGTATGCAGATGATACCAAGATAGGGGGTGTTGTGGATAATGAAGACGATTTCCAAAGTCTACAGAGTGATTTAGGCCATTTGGAAAAATGGGCTGAAAGATGGCAGATGGAGTTTAATGCTGATAAACCCCACGTCCCCTCCCTTTTCATCTGTGTATTAATTGCCCCATATTGTGTTTTGAATTGTATTCTGTCTTTACTTTGTGTACTAGTCATGTCTCTACTATTTATTTCATTCCCCTTACATGTTTTTCCTCTACCTGCTAAATTTTTGTAAAGTGTCCTTGAGACTCTTGAAAGGCACCCATAAATAAAATTTATTATTATTATTATTATTACACTAGTCCCATCTGCCTGCGTTTGTCACATATCGATCTAAACTTTTTCTAACCATGTACCTGCCAAAAGCCTTTACAATGTTGTTATAGTCCCAGCCTCAACTACCTCCTCTGGCAGCATGTTCCATACATCCACCACCCTCTGTGTGGAAAATTTGCCCCACAGGTTCCTATTAAATCTTTCCCCTCTCACCTTAAACCTATGTCCCGTGTTTTTGATTCACCGACGCTGGGTCAAAGACTCTGTGCATTCACCTTATCTATTCCCCTTGTGATCTTACACACCTCTCTATAAGATCACATCTCAGCCTCCGCGCTCCACGGAATAAAGTCCAAGCCTGCCCAACCTCTCCCTGTAGCTCAGACCCTCGGGTCCTGGCAACATCCATGTACTTACCAAACACCTGTCAAAGAAAGACCAAAGTTAATGCTTCAGGTCAATAAACTTTCTTACAAAGAGTTATCGTAACAAAAACACAGTCGTGAAGCAAGGAAGAATGTAGGCTTGTGTGGGAAAGATGAAGTTAAAGTGAATTGAATAGGGTGCAATAATTTAGATGATTAAGTCCTCATTCATTTGTCACTCTGTACTCACAGTCACTTGATTCTGCGGCTGGCACGGACACTTTAATAACTGGCACTGGCCACTCAAATCAGCTGCCCCGGACATTTTTATGATTGGTTTATTGTATTTTAACATTGTGTTTTACCTGCTTTTAACTATTTATACTGTTCCATCAGGGACTGGATTGTTTTTAGTGTTATTATGTGTGAAATGTTTTAAATTTCATGTGCGATGCTCCGCTATTCACTGGGAAACGTCTTTTCATTTAGCACTGTACAACTGTTGCTTGCAAGATGACAATAAAGGTTGATTATGATTATGATTATTTGACCATTAATAGTCATTGGTTTAGCATTCCAATATAGGTGATAGGACGTTCATAAGTGATAGGAGCAGAATTAGGCCATTCAGCCCATCGAATCTACTCCGCCATTCAATCACGGCTGATCTATCTCTCCCTCCTAACCCCATTCTCCTGCCTTCTCCCCATAACCCCTGACACCCAAACTAATCAAGAATCTATCTATCTCTGCCTTAAAAATATCCATTGACTTGGCCTCCACAGCCGTCTGTAGCAAAGAATTCCACAGATTCACCACCCTCTGGCAAAATAAATACCTCCTCATCTCTTTCCTAAAGGAACGACGTATAATTGTGAGGCTGTGACCACTGGTCCAAGACTACCCCACTAGTGTAAACATCCTCTCCACATCCACACTATTCAAGCCGTCAGGATTAAATGTGTGGGTTACATATTAAGAGGGCATATTTTAAAGTATTTAAAATGAATTTATGAGGATATGTTGTAAGTGATTTTGTAGCGGAAAAAAACACAAAATTGCCACAGATATTGTGGTGTGGCTTAAAGTGAGATCACCAGGCACAGATAGGCAGAATTTGTTTCGTTATGGTAAGGATGTCAAAAGCAAGATGGTACAGTTTTATGGTGAGATGTAGGAGTTTAAAGGATACAGAGAGTAAAGATGGTTGAGAATGTATTAAAGAGGTCGGCATGGTGGCGCAGCGGTAGAGTTGCTGCCTCACAGCGCCAGAGACCCGTGTTCGATCCTGACTATGGGTGCTGTCTGTACAGCGTTTGTACGTTCTCCTCGTGACCTGCGTGGGTTTCCTCCGGGCGCTCTGGTTTCCTCCCACATCCCAAAGACGCGCAGGTTTGCAGGTTAATTGATTTCGGTAAAATTGTAAATCGTCCCTAGTGTGTGTAGGGTAATACTAGTGTGCGGGGTGATCACTGGTCGGCACGGATCGAAGGGCTGTGCTGTATCTCTAAAGTCTAAAGAGCTTTGATATCCAGAACACTATGTCACAGGGGGGTGGTGGAATTAGTTGCCATCAGTACATGTAATGCAATGCCCAATAGACTCAAACAGACACAGAAAGAGAAACAGAATATGGAGGTTCTAGACGGACACAGTCCTAATGAGGCAAATGAGTGGCAAAAAGATGAGGCTTAATGAAGAGGGGCAAAAAGATTGGCAGAGATATTTCTGGCTGCAGGACCTGTTTCTGTGCTGTGTGACCCCATGACTCCATGAAAGAACTCCCAGATATTAAAGTTAGGCGCGTATTGGTCTTAGACTGAACACTATAAGAAAGTTACAATTAGCCTGGAGACTATTAATTAACTAAAGACATTGTAGTTTGTGTCAACAAAAATAAATTATTTGAATTAATGAACAAAAGAGGTAATCTGGGAATATCCAAAACGATTACAAAGATAATCGTACATATCAAGTGAAAATTGGTAAATGTCATTCAAAATAAAAATTGGATAAAATAATTGTGGGCTAAATGTTCACAAATAAAGGAATTATTTGAACACATTAATGGTGAGATGTGCAGGAAGGAACTGCAGATGCTGGCTTACACCGAAGATGACGGAGTAACTCAGCGGGACAGGCAGCATCTCAGGAGAGAAGGAATGGGTGACGTTTAGTGTCAAGTCGGGGGAGGGGAAACTAGAGATATGATGGGTAAGGTGTGAAAATGACAGATCAAAGCAGATAGTGATAAAGAAATGTAAAATTCAGTCTGAAGAAGGGTCTCAACCTGAAACGTCACCTATTCCTTCGCTCCATAGATGCTGCCTCACTCGTTGAGTTTCTCCAGCATTTTTGTCTACCTTCGATTTTTCCAGCATCTACAGTTCCTACTTAAAGAAATGTAAAATGGTTCATTGTTAGCTGAAGGGAAGGTGACAATGAGGCATATAATCAGTAATATTTAATCAGGACAGTGGAATGAATCGGTGAACTAGAATGGGGGAGAGATGGAGAGAGAGGGACAGCAAGGGTTACTTGAAGTTGGAGAAGTTAATATTCAATTCGCCGGGTTGTAAGCTGATGGTTCCTCAGTTGTTACTCAGCACAAGAGCACAGTGCCTTTCAGCTTCAGATTAATTCAAATAATTGAAGGCACATCGGAGAGAGCAGTGGGTATTGTTCAAGACTGAGGTGACGAGCAGCGGAATCAACAACCAGAGGACATGGAATAAAGGTGAGAGGGGCAAGATTTAACAGGAACCTGAGGGGTAACTTTTGCATTCAGAGGGCGGTGGGTCGATGGAACGAGTTGTCAGAGGAGGCAGTGAGTTTGTTTCAAGAAGAAGGTTCCCGGCCCAAAACCTATCCTTATTCTCCACAGATGCTGCCTGACCCGCTGAGTTACTCCAGCACTCTGTGAAACGTCACCTATCCATGTTCTCCACAGATGCTGCCTGACCCGCTGAGTTACTCCAGAACGTTGTGTCTTTTTAGTAAACCAGCATCTGCAGCTCCTTGTTTGACTGTTTCACTGCGACCTGGATGTTTTAGTTTTCTACATGTGCTGTAACGGATCTCAACAACTGTAATGAAATTTAGTAAAATGCTAATTCTGTTTAAACAAGCTGGACAGAGTGAGGCTTTCGTTATTTGACTCCTTTGTGCATTTAAAAATATATTTCAGTTTTTACAGCTCTCTGCTTCCAACCAACTCATTCTCTCTGGCATGTTCTCTCCACGCTGTTCAGATTCTGCATGCTTTATTCTAACAATAACTTGATTTTTCTATTTGATTTTTCATTCCAATCGAGCTTAGCTCACTTGTAGCCTGCTTCTTATCGAACCCACACACAAGATTAGATGTTGTTCAGCCAGAGCTGAACACACTTCTCAGCATCTGCATACAATGGTGTCTGTCTTGTTGCTTCTTGTGCATGTATGTGCTGTTTGGCTATGATTGTGGTTACGTATAGTAATATTCTTACTGAACTGTATGCAAATGGTACTTCATTGCACTTGAGTATGTGACGATAATGCACCATTGAACATTGAATTGGGTTGACAAAGATACAGACCAGAGTCATAGAGTCCGTGATACAGTGTGGAAATGGGCCCTTCAGCCCAACTTACCCACACCGGCCAACATGCCCCATCTACATTAATCACAGAGTGATACAGTGTGGAAACAATCTCTTCCTTCTGCCCAACTTACCCACACCGGCCAACATGTCCCAGCTACACTAGTCATAGAGTCAGTGATACAGTGTGGAAACAGGCCCTTCAGCCCAACGTGCCCATACCGGCCAACATGTCCTAGTTACACTAGTCATAAAGTCAGTGATACAGTGTGGAAACAGGCCCTTCAGCCCAACTTTCCCACACCGGCCAACATGTCCCAGCTACACTAGTCCTACCTGCCAGCATTGGGTCCATATCCCTCCAAACCTGTCCTATCCGTGTACCTGTCTATGGTACACCAAGTGTAGGAGGTTCCCACCAGACTATTTGAGTATTGTCCTCATGAGATAGAGCATGCAAGGTGCGGCCACGGACTACGGCAGGTGAGAATAGAGAGTGGACATCATAATCAGAATCAGAATCATACTTTATTAGCCAAGTATGTTTTCCAACATACAAGGAATTTGATTTGACGTACAGTCAACACACAAAATACATTTTAACATGAACATCCACCACAGTGACTCCTCCACATTCCTCACTGTGATGGGAGGTGAAAAAACAGTTCAATCTCTTCCCTTCTTTGTTCTCCCACGGTCGGGGACCTTGAGCCTTCCGTTGACGGGACGATCTTGACTCCCGTAGCCGGAGGCGTTTAAACTCTCCGCATTCAGGGCGATCAAGCTCCTGCATCGGGGGGGGGGATCTTAGCTCCCCCGTGCCGGGCGATCTGACCCCGGGTCGGGGCTTTCCCCGACTGGAGCTTCCTGACTCGGTCTCTAGCCGAGACTGCGAGCTACATGATGTTGAAATCTGCAGGTCGCGGATTGTAGCGTCGATCCCAGGCAAGGGATCGCAGGCTCCGATGGTAAGTCCTTGTCCCCACGGTGGGGCTCAAAGTCAGTCCCGAGCAAGGCCGCCAGCTCCATGGTGTTGGGCCGCAGAGCGACTGAAGATACCATCCGGAAAACAATCGCATCTCTGGCAAGGTAAGAATGCAACCATTCCTGCTTCGGTTGGAAGTGATCGCCATACGTGGCCATTTCAGGCACAAAGACCTTTTGCAGTGCAATATGTTTACACATTACATACAATAAATGGACAAAGAAACAACAAATCCAAATGAAAGATTATTAGTTAATGAATTAACTAATAACAACAACCCAAACAACAACCCAAGAAAGAAACTGGATCAATTCAAATGAAGGAGATAACATTCCCGATATTCCTGTCATATTCATGATGCCACATTCGCAACAGAATGAAAGTTTTGCGTCCATTGTACAAAATGGAGTTCAATTTATGGACTGTTATATTATTTAGATGCTCCATTGAGAGAATAACATCACTCAGAGACTGCTGCTGTCCTTTTATCGGTGCTCCATTGAGAGCATACTAACATACTGTGTATGCGTGTGGTACACCAGCTGCACAGCGGCTCAGAGGAAAGCGCTCCAGAGGGCCATTGACAACGCCCAGAGGATTGTCGGCTGCCCTCTCCTTACCTTGGAGGACTTACACAGTTCCCGCTGCATCAAAAAATCCCAGAGTATTATAAAGGACATTTCCCACCCCGGACACTCCCTGTTTGAACTGTTGCCGTCAGGCAGACGGTACAGATCTACAAGGACAAGGACAAACAGACTTAAAAACAGTTTTTACCCCACTGCTATAAAGGCACTAAATGTAGCCGCCAAGGAACGCAGGGGCGATACATACTAAGGGACTGTGGTACACTGTGAAATCGACAGAAGGATGGAGGGTTGGGTGTTTATGCGTGCTATTTTCGTGATATTTATTTTAGTTGTTTATCTTTTAATATTTTATCTTGTATGTATCGTTAGCTTTTAGAAATGTTTGAATGGTGCACTGACTGGCTGACATTTTTAAATTTTGTTGTACATGGTTCATGTTACAATGACAATAAAGAAACTATTTTATTCTATAGAAGAATATGTTTAGGTAAGGCAATGTTAATGGCTAACCTCTGGATAAACAAGGAACTGCAGATGCTTTTTACAAAAAAAGACAAATTGCTGGAGCAACTCAGCAAAAAGAAAAAGACACATGAAAAATGTAAATCGCATGTGGATTTTAAATGGAATGCAAAGCAATAGACAACAGGTGCAGGAGTAGAGGCCATTCGGCCCTTTGAGCCAGCACCACCATTCAATGTGATCATGGCTGATCATCCACAATCAATACCCCGTTCCTGCCTTCTCTCCATATCCTTTGACTCAGCTATCTTTAAGAGCCCTATCTAACTCTCTCTTGAAAGTATCCAGAGAACCGGCCTCAACCGCCCTCTGAGGCAGAGAATTCCACAGACTCACAACTCTCTGTGTGAAAAAGTTTTTCCGCGTCTCCTTTTCTAAACGACTTTCTACTTATCCTTAAAATGCATGAAACCATAGCCACATATATTGGTCGGGTGATGTAACGATATGGTACGATACGGCACGATAGAACTTTATTGATCCCAGGAGGTATATTGATCTGCCAACAGTCATAAAAATACAAAACATAGGAAACACTGAAACGCTGCTGAACATGGAGTTATCCGAGCCGACTGTGAGTGGGAGCTGGTGGGAGGTGTAAGGGAACTGTAGCCCAGGTCACAGTGACCCATGCTGGTCTCAGTCTGTTTCCCAATGAGCATCTAAACAGAGCCTGGGAATCTTGTGTAATTCGCTGTGGTCTGCGTGAGCTGCCAGGCTGGTGAATTCACACGCTATCCCTCAATCAGTGGCCATTCACATAACCTGGCCACAATTGGTGGCTAATATTTTTGTTTAGACAATTGGAGCAGGAGTAGGCCATTCGGCCCTTCGAGCCAGCACCGCCATTCAATGTGATCATGACTGATCATCCCCAATCAATACCCTGTTCCTGCTTTCTGCCAATATCCCCTGACTCCGCTATCTTTACGAGCCCTCCCTAACCTTCAGCTGAATTCAGCTATTAGTTCATAGCTTTCTCCCCTCGTCTCCGTCAACATTTTGTGCCATTGCAGGCTCGCCCCCACCCACCACTCCCACATCAGTCTGAAGAAGGGTCTCGGCCCTGAAACGTCACCTATTCCTTCACTCCATAGATGCTGCCTCACCCGCTGCGTTACTCCAGTATTTTTCGTCTACTTCCCATTCTTTGTGTTCAGATCCATAACTGATGGCCAGCGTGCCAAAAGCCTTTCCTGCACCACCCCACCTCTCCAGGGAATACGAAACAATGGCTCATAGGTTTATTTTACTAATGTCATTGCAGTCATCAGTGCGGAATGAGGCCATTCGGCCCACTGAGTCTACTCCGCCATTCATTCATGGCTGATCTATCTCTCTCTCCAATTCTCCTGCCTTCTCCCCGTGATAGCGAAAAGCTTTGCTTTGCATGCTATCCAATCGGATCAGATAATACTATACATACTGTAAATACAATGATGCCAAACTCCAGTGCAACAGGTAGAGCAAAGGGGAAGATACAGAGTGCAGAATATAGTTCTCAGCATTGTAGCGCATCAGTTCCACAGATAAAGTCCAATGTCCGCAATGGGGTAGAGGTGAATCGGACAGTACCCCAGCTTATGGAAGGACCGTTCAGAAGCCTGATAACAGAGGGGAAGAAGCTGTTCCTGAGTCTGGTTGTGCGCTTTCAAGCTTCTGTACCTTCTGAAGGAC
>NC_073393.1:90000-145000 GCF_028641065.1 Leucoraja erinaceus | reverse complement strand
CGGTCCGAGTCAGCATGGATTCAAGGGGAAATCATGCTTGACTAATCTTCTGTAATTTTTTGAGGATGTAACTAGGAAAATGGACAAGGGAGAGCCAGTGGATGTAGTGAACCTGGACTTTCAGAAAACCTTTTATAAGGTCTTAGATAAGAGTTAGATAGAGCTCTAGGGGCTAGTGGAGTCAAGGGATATGGGGAGAAGGCAGGCACGGATTATTGATAGGGGACGATCAGCCATGATCACAATGAATGGCGGTGCTGGCTCGAAGGGCCGAATGGCCTCCTCCTGCACCTATTTTCTATATTTCCATGTTTCTATGTCCCACATAGGACATTAGTGGGCAAATTAGAGCACATGGTATTGGGGGTAAGGTACTTAAATGTATAGAAAATTGGTTGGCAGACAGGAAACAAAGAGTAGGGATTAACGGGTCACTTTCTGAATGGCAGGCAGTGACTAGTGGGGTACCGCAAGGCTTGGTGCAGGGACCGCAGATATTTACAATATACACAATATACGCAGATGACACAAAACTGGATGGCAGTGTGAACTGTGAGGAGGATGCTATGAGGATGCTGGGTGACTTGGACAAGTTGGGTGAGTGGGCAGATGCATGGCATATGCAGTTTAATGTGGATAAATTCTAGGTTATCCACTTTGGTGGCAAGAACAGGAAGGCAGATTATTATCTGAATGGTGTCAAGTTAGGAAAAGGGGAAGTACAATGAGATATTGGTGTCCTTGTACATCAGTCACTGAAAGTAGCATGCAGGTACAGCAGGCAGTGAAGTAAGCTAATGGCATGTTGGCCTTCATAACAAGAGGAGTCGCGTATAGGAGCAAAGAGGTCCTTCTGCAGTTGTACAGAGTCCTAAAGAGACCACACCTGGAGTATTGTGTGCAGTTTTGGTCTCCAAATTCGAGGAAGGACATTCTTGCTATTGAGGGAGTGCAGCGTAGGTTCACCAGGTTAATTCCCGGGATGGCGGGACTGTCATATGTTGAAAGAGTGGAGCGACTGGGCTTGTATTCACTGGAATTTGGAAGGATGAAAGGGTATTTAATTGAAACATTCAAGATTATTAAGGGTTGGACACACTAGAGGCAGGAAACATGTTCCCAATGTTGTGGGAGTCCAGAACCAGGGCCACAGTTTAAGAATCAGGCAACGCCATTGTAGTGGGAGACTCCATTGTGAGAGGTACGGACAGGGGTTTCTGCGGGAGCAGACGGGATGCGAGGATGGTGTGCTGCCTTCCTGGTGCCAGGATCCAGGATGTCATGGACAGAGTGCAGAAAATCCTCAAGGGCGAAGGTGAACATCCGGAAGTGGTAGTGCATGTCGGCACAAACGATGTCGGAAAGAAGGGGATGAGTATTCTGCAGCGTGACTTTAGAGAGCTCGGAAAAATGCTGAAAAGCAGGACCTCCAGGGTTGTTATCTCCGGTTTGCTTCCAGTTCCTCGTGCTGGCGAGAGCAGGAACAGGGAGATACGGGGCCTAGACGTGTGGCTGAGGGACTGGTGCACGGGGCAGGGATTTAGATTCTTAGATCACTGGGATCTGTTTTTGGAGTAAGGGGGAACTGTACAAAAGGGACGGATTGCATCTTAACAGGTGGGGGACCAGCATTCTGGCAGGCAGGTTTGCCACTGCTACACGGGTGGTTTTAAACTGAATAAGGGGGGTGGGGGGTCAAATGGGATAGTGGAGGACAGAATTAAGGGGAAAGAGAGTAAAAGGATGGTTAATGATCCCAGAATTAACGGGAAAGGAAGCTCACAAAGGGATAGGAGAGTATAGCCAAGTGTAATAGGGATCGATGTGGAAGGTGAGATGCGTAAGGAATTAAAAGTATTGTATATGAATGAAGTATCAGAAGTAAAGTAGATGAGCTTGAGGCTCAGTTAGAGGTTGGTAGATACAGGTGCACAACCTTTTATCCGAAAGCCTTGGGACCAGACACTTGTCGGATTTCGGACATTTTCGGATTTCAGAATGGAAGATTTTTAGCGTAGATTAGGTAGGTAGCGCGGGCGGCTTGAAAAGTCTGGAGCAGCTGCCTCCTCCCCGGAGACCGGGAGAATCATTGCATAAATGTTAGTCAGTTAGTTTGGAGGGATTTTATGTGGTGGTGGTAGAGTAGGGGTGAAGGGGGAAACTTTAATTCTTAGTCCCCTACCTGGTCGGCGACTCCCAACCTCGCGGAGCTGGGGGCTCCGTCCGGCCGCGGGCGGCGCCGGTTGTAGCTCCGACCCCGGCAACTCTACCCCTGGCTGCGAGGCGCTCCAAATCCAGCGCGGCCCGCGGCCGGACGTCCCAGCTCCGAGAATGTCGGGAGTCGGTGGCGTCGCAGCCAAAGATCCTAGAGGAGCTCCGCTATAGGATCTTTGGTCGCAGCGCTGGGATACCAGCGGGGAGCGGGCAATGCCTTACCGGGTCGCCGTGCGGCAAGCTCCGGAACGCTGTTGCCGCCTTCTTCCAACATTCGCGGAGCGTCGCTGGATTTGGAGCCGCGGAGCTGGGGGCTCCGTCCGGCCGCGGGCGGCGCCGGTTGGAGCTCCGACCCCGGCAACTCTACCCCTGGCTGCGCGGCTCCAAATCCAGCGACGCTCCACGATGTTGTGTGTCGGCGGCCACAGCGCTCCGGAGCTTGCCGCACGGCGACCCGGTAAGGCATTGACCGCACCCAGCGCTGCGACGCCGCCGACTCCCGACATTCACGGAGCTGTGGTGTCCGGCCGCGGGCCGCGCTGGATTTGGAGCGCCTCGCAGCCAGGGGTAGAGTTGCCGGGGTCGGAGCTACAACCAGCGCCGCCCGCTGCCCCACCGGCCACAGCGCTGTGGAGCTTACTGCACAGCGACCCGGTAAGGCATTGACCGCTCCCCGCCTCTCCGACCAGGTAGGGGACTAAGAATTAAAGTTTACCCCTTCACCCCCCTTCACATAAAAGCCCTCCAAACTAACTGACTAACATTTAAGCAATGATTTACAGATGTTTAAGCGTCTCCCGGTCTCCAGGGAGGAGGCAGCCGCTACAGTAGTACAGACCTGGGTTGACCGTGGGTCGTTTTGGGTCAGGTTTGGCGCCAAACGCGAGCTTTGGTGCGCAGACGACATCTGGAAAAAATGGCCGGTTTTCGGAGCTTTTCGGTTTCTGGAACACCGGATAAAAGGTTGTGCACCTGTAGTGACATTGTGGGGATTACTGAGACATAGCTGCAGGAGGATCGGGCCTGGGATCTTAATATTCAGGGTTATACATCCTATAGAAAGGACAGGCAGGTGGGAAGAGGGGGGGGGGGGTAGCTCTGCTGGTGAGGGATGGAATTCAGTCCCTTGCGAGGGAAGACATAGGGATTGATGAGGTAGAGTCACTGTGGAGTGAGTTGAGGAATTGTAAAGACAAGAAGACACTAATTGGTGTTATCTGCAGACCCCCAAATAGTAGCCCGGATGCAGGGTGTAAGTTGCAGCAGGAGTTAAAACTGCCATGGAACAAAGGTAATGCCACTGTGGTGATGGGGATTTCAATATGCAGGTAGACTGGGAAAATCAGGTCGGTTCAGGACCCCAACAATGAGAGTTTGTAGAATGCCTCCGAGATGGATTCTTAGAGCAGCTTGTAATGGAGTCGACCAGTGAAAAGGCAATTCTGGATTTAGTGTTGTCCAATGTACCAGATTTGATAAGAGAACTCGAGGTAAAGGAACCGCTTGGAGGTGGTGATCATAATATGATTAGTTTTAATCTGCAATTTGAGAAGGAGAAGGTTAAATCTGAAGTGGCAGTGATGCAGTTGAAAAAAGCAGACCATGAAGGTATGAGAGGGGAGCTGGCCAAGGTAGACTGGAAAGGGATCCTAGCAGGAATGACGGTGGAACAGCAATGGCAGGAATTTCTGGGCATAATCTGGAAGACGCAGGATCGGTTCAGTCCAAAAAGGAAGAAAGATTCTAAGGGGAGTAGGAGGCAACCGTGGCTGACAAGAGAAGTTAGGGATAGAATAAAACTAAAAGAAAAGATGTATAACACAGCAAAGAGTAGCCGGAAGCCAGAGGATTGAGAAACTTTCATAGGACAACAGAAGGAAACAAAACGGGCAATACAGGCTGAAAAGTACGAGGGGAAGATGGACAGGAATATAAAGAAGGACAGTAAAATCTTATTTAGATATGTTGAGGGAAAAAGAGTAACAAAGTCAAATGTGGGTCCCTTGAAGGCAGACACGGGTGAAATTATTATGGGCAACAAGGAAATGGCAGAAGAGTTGAACAGGTACTTCGGATCTGTCTTCACTAAGGAAGACACAAACAATCTCCCAGATGTACTGGAGGACAGAGGATTTAAGGAGGTAGAGGAACTGAAAGAAATTTTCATTAGGCGAGAAATAGTATTGGGTAGGCTAATGGGACAAGGATGATAAATCCCCTGGGCCTGATGGTCTGCATCCCAGGGTCCTCAGGGAGGTGGCTCGAGAAATGGTGGACGCATTGATGATCATATTCCAATGTTCAATAGATTCAGGATCAGTTCCTGTGGATTGGAGGATAGCTAATGTTATTCCACTTTTCAAGAAAGGAGCGAGAGAGAAACCAGGGAATTACAGACCAGTTAGCCTGACTTCGGTGGTGGGAAAGATGCTGGGGTCAATTATTAAAGAGGTAATAATGGGGCATTTGGATAGCAGTAAAAGGATTAGTCCAGGTCAACATGGATTTATGAAAGGGAAATCATGCTTGACTAATCTTCTGGAATTTTTTGAGGATGTGACAAGTAAAATGGATGAAGGGGAGCCAGTGGATGTAGTGTATCTAGACTTTCAGAAAGCCTTTGATAAGGTCCCGCATGGGAGACTAGTGACTAAAATTAGAGCACATGGTATTGGGGGTAGGGTGTTGATATGGATAGAAAATTGGTTGGCAGACCGGAAGCAAAGAGTAGGAGTGAACGGGTCCTTTTCAGAATGGCAGGCAGTGGCGAGTGGAGTGCCGCAAGGCTCGGTGTTGGGGCCGCAACTGTTTACCATATATATTAATGATTTGGAAGAGGGAATTAGGAGCAACACTAGCAAGTTTGTGGATGACACAAAGCTGGGTGGCAGTGTGAACTGTGAAGAGGATGTTAGGAGGTTACAGGGTGACCTGGACAGGTTGAGTGAGTGGGCAGATGCGTGGCAGATGCAGTATAATATAGATAAATGTGAGATTATCCACTTTGGCGACAAAAACAAGGGGGCAGATTATTATCTCAATGGGATTAGGTTAGGTAAGGGGGAGGTGCAGCGAGACCTGGGTGTCCTTGTACACCGGTCACCGAAAGTCGGCATGCAGGTACAGCAGGCAGTGAAGAAAGCTAATGGAATGTTGGCCTTCATAACAAGAGGATTTCAGTGTAGGAGTAAAGAGGTTCTTCTGCAGTTGTATAGGGCTCTGGTGAGACCACATTTGGAGTATAGTGTACAGTTTTGGTCTCCTAATTTGAGGAAGGACATCCTTGTGATTGAGGCAGTGCAGCGTAGGTTCACGAGATTGATCCCTGGGATGGCGGGACTGTCATATGAGGAAAGATTGAAAAGACTAGGCTTGTATTCACTGGAGTTTAGAAGGATGAGGGGGATCTTATAGAAACATATAAAATTATAAAAGGACTGGACAAGCTAGATGCAGGAAAAATTTTCCCAATGTTGGGCGAGTCCAGAACCAGGGGCCACAGTCTTAGAATAAAGGGGAGGTCATTTAAGACTGAGGTGAGAAAAAACATTTTCACCCAGAGAGTTGTGAATTTATGGAATTCCCTACCACAGAGGGCAGTGGAGGCCAAGTTACTGGATGGATTTAAGAGAGAGTTAGATAGAGCTCTAGGGGCTAGTGGAGTCAAGGGATATTGGGGAGAAGGCAGGCACGGGTTATTGATAGGGGACGATCAGCCATGATCACAATGAATGGTGGTGCTGGCTCGAAGGGCCGAATGGCCTCCTCCTGCACCTATTTTTTATGTTTCTATGTTTCGATGTTCCTAATAAAGGGTCGGCCATTTAGAACGGAAATGAGGAAAAACTTTTTCACCCAGAGAGTTGTGAATCTGTGGAATTGTCTGCCTGAGAGCGCGGTGGAGACCGGTTCTCTGGATGCTTTCAAGAGAGAGTTAGATAGGGCTCTTAAAGATAGTGGAGTCAGGAAATATGGGGAGAAGGTAGGAACGGGGTACTGATTGTAGATGATCAGCCATGATCACATTGAATGGCGGTGCTGGCTCGAAGGGCTGAATGGCCTACTCCTGCACCCATTGTCTATTGTCTATCCTTCCAACACGTTGTGAATGATAATTCCAGTAATACCAAGGGACACACAGACTTTGGAAATCCAAGTTTGTAATGAACAAGTACAGCAACAGCACTGCCAAAATATCTTTTGTACCAGCGCAACTTGGAAATAGATTGTATAAAAGGAAGAAACATGACCACGGATTAATACATTGTGGTTACATCCTAACGTTAATCCCAATTCACTGTATAAATCTTTTACAGATTTAATGATGGTATGAGACTGGTGAAAAGAACAGGAAGCTACATTCACACTGGCAATCATGTACTTAAAACACAAACGGAAAATAAATAAAGACTTAAGGAAATATAAAGATCGACAAGTCTGATGTACTTGGAGGATTTAATAGGACACATTTCAATTTCATTCCTGGTAAAATATTCCTAATGAGATGTGAACGATAATATAAAAACATAACTTCAATTGCTTCACAATAATCAGAAACGCAAGCACTTAAAAATGTCACACTCTTATTATCTTCACTCTGTTGACAAATTTATGTGTTTTCATATTTTTCACATTTAAGAATAATACCAAATCCCTAATGGACTCTCCTTTTCCATTGGAAAGCAAGATATAGTTTATCATTTAAAAATAAGACTACTTTTAAGAATAAAATTCCCCCCTGTCAGGCGGCAAACTATTTAAAAGAGGTTACAGTATTAAATCTGAGGAAATTGGAGAATGTTTTAAAACAATATCTGTGGTGCAAGTCTTATTATATAAAACCCAAACAGCACAAAGACCTACAGGGGTATGTTTCTGCACAGAAGAAGGGTCCCGACCAGAAACGTCGCCTGTCCATATCCTCCAGAGACAAACACAAAATGCTGGAGTAACTCAGCGGGACAGGCAGCATCTCTGGAGAGAAGGGATGGTGAAGATTCGGGTGGAGACCCTTCCTCAGACTGTCAGAGGAGAGAGAGTCTAGAGATATGGATGGGTAAGGTGCTGTCTGACCTGATGAGTTACTCCAGTACTTTGTGTCTTTTTTTTTGTATACCAGCATCCACAGTTCCTCATGTCTAGTTTTCCATTCTGCATGTTACCAAAGTAGTGTTTGCAAAAATAAAACTTCCATATTTAATAAACCGTGGCCAGGATTTTTGTATATTGGGATTGCTAGATAATTAATGGTTCTTGATGTATCTTGCAAAGATAAACATCCTCTAAAAAGAAAGAGTCAAGCAGATTTTGTTGTAGGAAGGAACTGCAGATGCTGGTTTAAACCAAAGATTGGCACAAAATGCAGGACCAACTCAGCGGGACATGCAGCATCCCTGGAGAGAAGGAATAGGTGATATTTCAAGTTGAGACCATTCTTCTGGGTGGAAATATACTGCTGTTGTTCTTTGTACAGTTTGGGATGTTGTATAGTAAGACTTTTGAAAGTCTCGACCCAAAACATCACCCATTCCTTCTCTCCAGAGATGCTGCCTGACCCACAGAGTTACTCCAGCTTTTTGTATCTATCTTGTTGTTGTCTGTACTTAACCATAGGGTAACCTATCGCCTGCTATCTTGCATTGTGATGGGGAAGATAAGAATGGAATCCTAATTGTATTAATAATTCTTGTAATGCTGCAGAGTTTTGAATTTTTCAGGCATGTAACTACTACAGGCTAATGCAGGGAATAATTACTGCTAGCACATTTTATTGGATTTTTGCAGAAAAAAAATTCACCAGCTTGTTTTCAATTTTGTTTCATCGTTTGCGAAGAACCGCCATTTCCTCCTAAAAAATATAATGACCCGTTTTAGTTTAGACACACATATTATATGGGTGCAAAAATATGTGCGACACATTTTACATAAAGACACACATTTTAATTCTGCTGAAGAAATGCATTTTGTATTCTTTCATACAAAATGTCATTCTATTCTGCATTCTGTCCACACATAATTCATTTTCCAATGGAAATATTTATTTTGTAAATCAAATATGTACTATGCACAGAATGCAAACCACAAACTGCATTATGTTAATGAAATGGGAAGAGATATGAAATGCATATTTCATGGACAAAACAAAAACCTTAGCACACATACTTTCCTTGATAGCATCTTTAAACAAAATCTCATTTGGTGGGTTACATATTGCAGAGGCAAGCAGTACCTTATTAAAATAGTTTCTTTTAAGATTGCTGCATGGTATACAGAGGCCTGTAAATAACCATTGAGGTGCAGGAGCAGTAATGAAATACTGTATTATCTGCAGCATGGCACTTATGTCAGCACAAATTAGTAGTATTTGGTTATTGGAAAAGTGAATACAAAAATAGGCAAAAGATTCTCAATGATAATTTTCCAGACACGGAAGGCAGCTTACTAAGGCAAAGATGATATGCATAACACTAATAGCCAGGAAATTGTGCTGACCTTACAATAACTACAAAGTCTCTGCTTTTACATTATATCTCCGTTACATGTAATTAATAATATATTCCAGATGTGTTGTTTACCTGATCACTGTGCAAATGCAACTCTGTGTGTGTGTGTGTGTGTGTGTGTGTGTGTGTACGTGCGTGTGTGTGTGTGTGTGTGCGTGTGTGTGTGTGTGTGCGTGCGTGCGTGTGTGTGTGTGTGTGTGTGTGTGTGTGTGTGTGTGTGAGTGGGCGTGTGTGTGTGTGGGCGTGTGTGTGTGTGTGAGTGGGCGTGTGTGTGTGTGTGTGAGTGGGCGTGTGTGTGTGTGTGTGTGCCCTTGTGCGTGCGCGTGTGTGCTTGCGTGTGCATGTAGGTGTGTGTGAGTGCGTGTGCGAGTGCACGTGTGTGCGTGCGTGTGCGTGTGGATGTGCGTGTGCGTGTGGGTGTATGCACGTGTGCGGCCACATCTGTGCTTGCATGTGCGTGTGTGTGTGTGTGTGTGTGTGTGTGTGTGTGTGTGTGTGTGTGTGTGTGTGTGTGTGTGTGTGTGTGTGTGTGTGTGTGAGTGCACGTGTGTGCGTGCGTGTGTGTGTGGGTGTGCGTGTGTGTGTGTGTGTGTGCGTGCATGGGCGTGTGGGTGTGCGTGTGTGTGTGTGTGCGTATGCGCGTGCGTGTGTGTGTGCGTGTGCGTGTATGTGCGTGTGTGCATGTGTGTGTGTGTGCGTGTGGATGTGTGCGTGCATGGGCGTGTGGATGATGTGCGTGCATGTGCGTGTGTGCGTGCATGTGCGTGTGTGCGTGTGTGCGTGCATGTGCGTGTGTGCGTGCATGTGCGCGTGTGCATGTGCGTGTGTGCGTGCATGTGCGTGTGTGCGTGCATGTGCGCGTGTGCATGTGCATGTGTGTGTGCGTGTGGATGTGTGCGTGCATGGGCGTGTGGATGTGCGTGCATGTGCGTGTGCGTGTGTGCGTGCATGAGCGTGTGGATGTGCGTGCATGTGCGTGTGTGCGTGCATGTGCGTGTGTGCGTGCATGTGCGTGTGCATGTGCAGACACCATTGCCTTTCCCCAATCGACCACCATTGATAATTGACCAGCATCACTTGTTGCATTAATTCCCAGTGTATTCCCGTGAATCAGGAACCAACCAAAATAGTGTCGGCAAAATGTTAGTATCTATAGGTGACCTAAAGCAACAATATGACTTCAAGTTAATTTAGTTTTAGATTTTTACATTCGTCATTTGATGTAATAAAACTCAGATCAACACCGACTCATCAGGAAGGCTGGCTCCATCCTGGGGGCGAGTTGGATTCATTAGAGGTGGCCTTGGAGGGGAGGGTCAGCTCACCCCCTCCGTGACACACTGGTCAACCTGAGGAGCACCTTCGGCAACAGACTGGTTCCACCAAGATGCAGCACAGAACGCCACAGGAGATCCTTCTTCCCTGTGACTATCAAACTGTACAACTCCTCCCCCTTCTGTTGTGGGGTAGACTGAAACTGACCCCCCCCCCCCCAATCTTTACACATCCCCAATCCTTTCCACTCTTCACTTTAATTTCATGTTTCATGTATTTTGTATTTTTATGACTTCTTATGATTTCCCTCCTGGGATAAATAAAGTTCTATTGTGTCGTATCGTGCGGTACTCATTCAATGAATGATACTTTTCACCTGTACACAGGTAGAGGGAAATGCTCTGTTTGACGAACAACCTAGTTGCCACGTGTGGGCGAGGACAACGTTACAGGAGACGCAACATACGATTAAAGACCATGAGTATAATTAGATATAAGATTTGATTAAAGATACAACATATGAAAAAGGAAAGTTCAGGTGAGCTGGCAGCCTCCAGCAGGTGAGCTGGCTGCCTCCAGCAGGTGAGCTGGCAGCCTCCAGCAGGTGAGCTGGCAGCCTCCAGCAGGTGCTGGCTGCCTCCAGCAGGTGAGCCGGCAGCCTCCAGCAGGTGAGCTGGCAGCCTCCAGCAGGTGAGCCGGCTGCCTCCAGCAGGTGAGCCGGCAGCCTCCAGCAGGTGAGCCGGCAGCCTCCAGCAGGTGAGCCGGCTGCCTCCAGCAGGTGAGCCGGCAGCCTCCAGCAGGTGAGCCGGCAGCCTCCAGCAGGTGAGCCGGCAGCCTCCAGCAGGTGAGTTGGCAGCCTCCAGCAGGTGAGCTGGCAGCCTCCAGCAGGTGAGCTGGCAGCCTCCAGCAGGTGAACCTGTACAGGAGTGAGCGAGAGATCGGAGCTGCAGGTCTGGGCTGTCTGACACTTGGAGCCGTGTCCTTCATGCTGGTGAGTTTTGCCCAGAACAGGCAGCCTCTGTACTATTGCCACAGACGGCTGTGGAGACCAGGTCAATGGATATTCTTTAAGGCAGAGACAGACAGACTCTTGATTAGTGCGGGTTTCTGGGGTTACGGGGAGAAGGCAGGAGAATGGGGTTAGGAGAGAGAGATAGATCAACCATGATCGATCATAAGGCCATAAGTGTTAGGAGTAGAATCAGGCCATTCTGCCCATCAAGCCATTCAAACATGGCTGATCTAACGCTCGCTCCTAACCTCATTCTCCCGCCTTCTCTCAGGCAGAGAAGACGATGTGCGGATTGGACTAATTCTGTTCCTATCACATGAGGTGAAGACAGATGGCTCTTCCTCGTCTAAATGAGTGCTTTGATGAAGTGGTGACCCTTGATCTCTCTCTGTGGCTGAGCTTTTCCCACAGTTCTGTCAGAATTGTATAGGTTTGGGTTCAGATCTAGATTTATCACCGTCTCGTGTACCGAGGTTACAGTGAATAACGTTGATGTAAATCGGAGGCACCACAGTGCAGTTGCTGCCTTATATCACCAGACACCCAGGTTATCATCTCATTTATGATCTTCGATCCTGACACTGGGCGCTGTCTGTACGGAGTTTGCACGTTCTCCCTGTGACTGCGTGGGTTTACTCCAGGAGCTCTAATTTCCTCCCACATTTCAAAGACAACATGTAGGTTGATTGGCTTCTGTAATTTGTCCCTAGTGTGTGGGATAGCACTAGTGTATGGGTGAGCACTGGTCTGCGCAGAATCGATGGGCCAAAGGGCCCGTTTCCACGCTGTATCTCTAAACTGAAAGAGGAGACGGGGGTAATTTGCAAGAATATAAATGTAATTTCCTCTACACACCAAAGTTTTGCATTTCCAAATTGTTCTCTGAAACCACTCTCTGTATTCACCCTTTTACCACACAGCACGTGTTATGGAATGAAATGAATTCTTTACCCAATGATCATAAACAACATGCAAAGGTAGACAAAAATGCTGGAGAAACTCAGCGGGTGAGGCAGCATCTATGGAGCGAAGGAATAGGTGACGTTTCGGGTCGAGAACCTTATTCAGACTGGTGAAGGAATATAGATCTATAGATGCTGCATCACCCGCTGAGTTCCTCCAGCATTTTTGTCTACCTTCGATTTTACCAGCACCTGCGGTTCATTCTTAAACATAAGCAATATGCATATAGTTAACTGTGCCAATTATTTAGGAAGGATGAACATAACGCATTTTCATGAGTTATTGCTTGCTATCTCCCTCTGACAGATACAATATTAGCAGATAAAAGCAGAATACAGCAACACTGATGTTGAGGCTAAGATTATCTGGGACATTTATAGAGTATAAACAAATAGGATGCTTGTAATATTGGCTGAACCATGCGAGATCTAAATTTATTTTACCAAAATACATACAAAGCCTCTGAATAATTCACAGGTGCAGTGAAAATTATTAATGTCTATTGAAGGTTTTCCAAGCCTGCAGTTGTTACTTATCCATTTTCACACATTTGTCATCAATTTATTTTTTCATTTGATATTGTTCAAAATGATTCCATATTTTAAGTAAAATGGCATCAGTGGAAATTACTACAATTACGAATCTGCTAACATGCTGCCTGGGTAATATGTAACATGCTGCCTGGGTAATATGTAACACCTACTCATTTGAGCAGATGTTTATACAAAAATAACAGGGCAAGTTAATTCCATATTGAAAGAGATTGATTTGTTTGTTGCAAGACAATAAGCTGACAAACAAAATAGCATTTATTTAACTTATTACAAAGTGTGATTTCTATTTTTAAAAGACTTAAAGTGCTGGAGTAACTCAGCGGGTCAGGCAGCATCTTAAAACTTACGATACAAACTTAAAGCACACGGCATTGGGGGTTCAGTATTGATGTGGATAGAGAACTGGCTGGCAAACAGGAAGCAAAGAGTAGGAGTAAACGGGTCCTTTTCACAATGGCAGGCAGTGACAAGTGGGGTACCGCAAGGCTCAGTACTGGGACCCCAGCTATTTACAATATATATTAATGATCTGGATGAGGGAATTGAAGGCAATATCTCAAAGTTTGCGGATGACACTAAGCTGGGGGGCAGTGTTAGCTGTGAGGAGGATGCTAGGAGACTGCAAGGTGACTTGGATAGGCTGGGTGAGTGGGCAAATGTTTGGGCAGATGCAGTATAATGTGGATAAATGTGAGGTTCTCCATTTTGGTGGCAAAAACGGGAAAGCAGACTATTATCTAAATGGTGGCAGATTGGGAAAGGGGGAGATGCAGTGAGACCTGGGTGTCATGGTACACCAGTCATTGTAGGTAGGCATGCAGGTGCAGCAGGCAGTAAAGAAAGCCAATGGTATGTTGGCTTTCATAGCAAGAGGATTTGAGTATAGGAGCAGGAGGTTCTACTGCAGTTGTACAGGGTCTTGGTGAGACCACACCTGGAGTATTGCGTACAGTTTTGGTCTCCAAATCTGAGGAAGGACATTATTGCCATAGAGGGAGTGCAGAGAAGGTTCACCAGACTGATTCCTGGGATGTCAGGACTGGCTTATGAAGAAAGACTGGATAGACTTGGTTTATACTCTCTAGAATTTAGGAGATTGAGAGGGGATCTTATAGAAACGTACAAAATTCTTAAGGGGTTGGACAGGCTAGATGCAGGAAGATTGTTCCCGATGTTGGGGAAGTCCAGGACAAGGGGTCACAGCTTAAGGATAAGGGGGAAATCCTTTAAAACCGAGATGAGAAGAACTTTTTTCACACAGAGAGTGGTGAATCTCTGGAACTCTCTGCCACAGAGGGTAGTTGAGGCCAGTTCATTGGCTATATTTAAGAGGGAGTTAGATGTGGCCCTTCTGGCTAAGGGGATCAGGGGGTATGGAGAGAAGGCAGGTACGGGATACTGAGTTGGATGATCAGCCATGATCATATTGAATGGCGGTGCAGGCTCGAAGGGTCGAATGGCCTACTCCTGCACCTCATTTCTATGTTTCTATGTTTCTATCTGTGGAGAACATGGATAGGTGACGTTTCACAGAGTGCTGGAGTAACTCAGCGGGTCAGGCAGCATCTGTGGAGAACATAGATAGGTGATGTTTCACAGAGTGCTGGAGTAACTCAGCGGGTCAGGCAGCATCTGTGGAGAACATGGATAGGTGACGTTTCACAGAGTGCTGGAGTAACTCAGCGGGTCAGGCAGCGTCTGTGGAGAACAAGGATAGGTGACGTTTCGGGTCGAGATCTTTCTTCACACCGTCTTTTTTTAAATGTGCTTTTGTACATTTACATTGATACTGGACATAAATGTATCAAACATGATTTATTCTAATTATGCACATTCTTCCCAAAATTGGTTTCTACTCATGTATTTATTCATCTTATTTAATGTCCTTCCTCAATGTAATCTCAAACCAGCCCAGTGGATGCATTTTGCTTTTTGCCCGTAAAGAATATAGTTTAGGAAGGAACTGCAGAGGCTGATTTAAACCAAAGATAGACACAAAATGCTGGAGAAGTGTCTCAATCCGAAAGGTCACCCATTCCTTCTCTCCAGAGATGCTGCCTGTCCGGCTGAGTTACTCCAGCATTTTGTGTCTATCTTCCAGGGCCACATTTCTCCACCTTGTTTCTCCCGAGATCACACCTTCCCCAGTCAACAATGGTCCATAGACAATAGGTACAGGAGTAGGCCATTTGGCCCTTCAATCCAGCACCACCATTCAATATGATCATGGCTGGCCGATTAGGAAAAGGGGAGATGCAACGAGACTTGGGTGTCATGGTACACCAGTCATTGAAAGTAGGAATGCAGGTGCAGCAGGCAGTGAAGAAAGCAACTGGTATGTTAGCATTCATAGCAAAATGATTTGAGTATAAGAGCAGGGAGGTTCTACTGCAGTTGTACAGGGTCTTGGTGAGACCACACCTGGAGTACCGCATACAGTTTTGGTCTCCTAATCTGAGGAAAGACATTCTTGCCATAGAGGGAGTACAGAGAAGGTTCACCAGACTGATTCCTAGGATGGCAGGACTTTCATATGAAGAAAGACTGTATAGACTCGGCTTGTACACACTGGAATTCAGAAGATTGAGGGGGGGTCTTATAGAAACTTATAAAATTCTTAAGGGGTTGGACAGGCTAGATGCAGGAAGATTGTTCCCTATGTTGGGGAAGTCAAGAACTAGGGGTCACAGTTTAAGGATAAGAAGGAAGTATTTTAGGACCGAGATGAGAAAATAATTTTTTACATAGAGAGTGGTGAATCTGTGGAACTCTCTGCCACAGAAGGTAGTTGAGGCCAGTTCATTGGCTATATTTAAGAGGGAGTTAGATGTGGCCCTTGTGGCTAAAGGGATCAGGGGGTATGGAGAGAAGGCAGGGATGGGATACTGAGTTGGATGATCAGCCATGGTCATATCGAATGGCGGTGCAGGCTCGAAGGGCCGAATGGCCTACTCCTGCACCTATTTTCTATGTTTCTATTTTTCTATGGCTGATCATCCAAAATCAGTACCCCATTCATGCTTTTCCTCATATCCCTGGATTCCTTTAGCCGGAAGAGCTAGATCTAACTATCTCTTGAAAGGTCATTTGTGGCTGGCCCTGACCTTTTCTAGCCTCCAGTTATATCCCCACCCCCCCCCCCCCCCCCCCCCCCCCCCCCCCCCCCCCCCCCCCCCCCCCCCCCCCCACTTTCAGTCTGAAGAACAGTCCCAACCAGAAACGTCACCTATTTATTTTTCTCCTGTGGACGTGCTCTGACCCGCTGAGTTACTCCAGCACGTTGTGTCTACCCATTCACACTAGGTCTATGTTATCAGACTCTGATGCACTGTCCACACACTGTGCTCCTGGTTATTCTACTGGTGGTCAGAGGATTGCAGGTTCCACCATTTTAGAGGAACAGCGCGCGAAATGGGAGGAGCCATCTTGGCTAACCAGGGCAGCAGTTTTAGTGAGTCCTGTGCCCTGTTTGTGGGAGAGATAGACTATTTAATGTGGGGAGAAGGGGGTAACAATATTTCTAGGTCCCTACCTGGTCGGTGAGGCAGCTTTTTCTCCATGTTGCCCCGTCAACCCGTCCTCGTGGCCTACCAGCGGGCGTGGAGCGCCGTTTCCTGGCGGGGACCGCCCAGCACCTTCAGCTTCGGTGGCGGCACAGCGCTGGAGCGCTATCGTGGAGCGTAGCGGGCGATGCCTTGCCTGGATCACTGCGCTGGATCGACGTGCTGGAGCTCCGGTGAGCTGTGACCGCCAAGATCAACACCTCCGGGCTGCGGGTCTGCGGAGCGGAGCGGGCGGCGCCGACTCTAACATCGGGAGCCTGGGAGCTCCAAACCGGCGCGACCTTGTCGGCTTCGGAAGCCGCGGTCCCCAGTTAGGAAGCGGCCGTTCCAGGTGGCCCAGCCACTGACAGGACTCTCCCGACGCTGGGGCAACAGCACCCGGCCAGAACGGCCAGGAACATCGGGCCTCCGTAGAGGCAATAGCGGAGGCCTCAATAGGCCTGACTTTGGGAGAACTGGGGATGGGGACTGGACATTGTGCCTTCCCTCACAGTGGTAACCATTGTGGGGGGATGATTTTTTTTGTGTGTAAGTGAATATGTTAGTCTGTGTCCAAGATGGCTGTCGGAAGGGAGAGTGGACGCTGGCGCGCTTTAGCTGCCGCTGCTCTCTCTTCACATTGTGTTTTTGATTTTTTGTCTTTGGAGCGAATTCTGTCTTTAGTTTGTGTATTGGTGATGTCCTTATTATTTATTTTACTCCAACTATATGTTTTTTCTCTCTTGTTAATTTTCTGTAAGGTGTCCTTGAGACTTTGAACGGCGCCCGCAAATAAAATGTATTATTATTATTATTATTATTATTATTATTATTATCTCCTCTGGGAGATAAATACAACAATCTTGTGTTTATCAGAGCAACACATCAGAGAGGAGTCACTTTGCTTTTATTCCACTACACAATCTCCACATCTACATCACTGTCTATATGTCTCCTTTGTTGATTAGTGCGGGTGTCAGGGGTTATGGGGAGAAGGCAGGAGAATGGGGTTAGGAAGGAGAGATAGGTCAGCCATGATTGAATGGCGGAGTAGACTTGATGGGCCGAATGGCCTAGTTCTATTCTTATCACATGATCATATAACATCCGTCTCCCCAGACTCCCAGTCTGAAGAAGTGTCTCAAGCCAACACATCCCATTCCTTCTCTCCAGAGATGCTGCCTGTCCCGCTGAGTTACTCCAGCATTTTGTGTCTATCTTCCAGGGCCACATTTCTCCACCTTGTTTCTCCCGAGATCACACCTTCCCCAGTCAACAATGGTCCATAGACAATAGGTACAGGAGTAGGCCATTTGGCCCTTCAATCCAGCACCACCATTCAATATGATCATGGCTGGCCGATTAGGAAAAGGGGAGATGCAACGAGACTTGGGTGTCATGGTACACCAGTCATTGAAAGTAGGAATGCAGGTGCAGCAGGCAGTGAAGAAAGCAAATGGTATGTTAGCATTCATAGCAAAATGATTTGAGTATAAGAGCAGGGAGGTTCTACTGCAGTTGTACAGGGTCTTGGTGAGACCACACCTGGAGTATTGCGTACAGTTTTGGTCTCCTAATCTGAGGAAAGACATTCTTGCCATAGAGGGAGTACAGAGAAGGTTCACCAGACTGATTCCTAGGATGGCAGGACTTTCATATGAAGAAAGACTGTATAGACTCGGCTTGTACACACTGGAATTCAGAAGATTGAGGGGGGATGTTATAGAAACTTACAAAATTCTTAAGGGGTTGGACAGGCTAGATGCAGGAAGATTGTTCCCTATGTTGGGGAAGTCAAGAACTAGGGGTCACAGTTTAAGGATAAGAAGGAAGTATTTTAGGACCGAGATGAGAAAATAATTTTTTACATAGAGAGTGGTGAATCTGTGGAATTCTCTGCCACAGAAGGTAGTTGAGGCCAGTTCATTGGCTATATTTAAGAGGGAGTTAGATGTGGCCCTTGTGGCTAAAGGGATCAGGGGGTATGGAGAGAAGGCAGGGATGGGATACTGAGTTGGATGATCAGCCATGGTCATATCGAATGGCGGTGCAGGCTCGAAGGGCCGAATGGCCTACTCCTGCACCTATTTTCTATGTTTCTATTTTTCTATGGCTGATCATCCAAAATCAGTACCCCATTCATGCTTTTCCTCATATCCCTGGATTCCTTTAGCCGGAAGAGCTAGATCTAACTATCTCTTGAAAGGTCATTTGTGGCTGGCCCTGACCTTTTCTAGCCTCCAGTTCCCCCCCCCCCCCTCCTCCCCCCCCCCCCCCCCCCCCCCCCCCCCCCCCCCCCTTTCAGTCTGAAGAACAGTCCCAACCAGAAACGTCACCTATTTATTTTTTCTCCTGTGGACGTGCTCTGACCCGCTGAGTTACTCCAGCACGTTGTGTCTACCCATTCACACTAGGTCTATGTTATCAGACTCTGATGCACTGTCCACACACTGTGCTCCTGGTTATTCTACTGGTGGTCAGAGGATTGCAGGTTCCACCATTTTAGAGGAACAGCGCGCGAAATGGGAGGAGCCATCTTGGCTAACCAGGGCAGCAGTTTTAGTGAGTCCTGTGCCCTGTTTGTGGGAGAGATAGACTATTTAATGTGGGGAGAAGGGGGTAACAATATTTCTAGGTCCCTACCTGGTCGGTGAGGCAGCTTTTTCTCCATGTTGCCCCGTCAACCCGTCCTCGTGGCCTACCAGCGGGCGTGGAGCGCCGTTTCCTGGCGGGGACCGCCCAGCACCTTCAGCTTTGGTGGCGGCACAGCGCTGGAGCGCTATCGTGGAGCGTAGCGGGCGATGCCTTGCCTGGATCACTGCGCTGGATCGACGTGCTGGAGCTCCGGTGAGCTGTGACCGCCGAGATCAACACCTCCGGGCTGCGGGTCTGCGGAGCGGAGCGGGCGGCGCCGACTCTAACATCGGGAGCCTGGGAGCTCCAAACCGGCGCGACCTTGTCGGCTTCGGAAGCCGCGGTCCCCAGTTAGGAAGCGGCCGTTCCAGGTGGCCCAGCCACTGACAGGACTCTCCCGACGCTGGGGCAACAGCACCCGGCCAGAACGGCCAGGAACATCGGGCCTCCGTAGAGGCAATAGCGGAGGCCTCAATAGGCCTGACTTTGGGAGAACTGGGGATGGGGACTGGACATTGTGCCTTCCCTCACAGTGGTAACCATTGTGGGGGGATGATTTTTTTTGTGTGTAAGTAAATATGTTAGTCTGTGTCCAAGATGGCTGTCGGAAGGGAGAGTGGACGCTGGCGCACTTTAGCTGCCGCTGCTCTCTCTTCACATTGTGTTTTTGATTTTTTGTCTTTGGAGCGAATTCTGTCTTTAGTTTGTGTATTGGTGATGTCCTTATTATTTATTTTACTCCAACTATATGTTTTTTCTCTCTTGTTAATTTTCTGTAAGGTGTCCTTGAGACTTTGAACGGTGCCCACAAATAAAATGTATTATTATTATTATTATTATTATTATTATTATTATTATTATCTCCTCTGGGAGATAAATACAACAATCTTGTGTTTATCAGAGCAACACATCAGAGAGGAGTCACTTTGCTTTTATTCCACTACACAATCTCCACATCTACATCACTGTCTATATGTCTCCTTTGTTGATTAGTGCGGGTGTCAGGGGTTATGGGGAGAAGGCAGGAGAATGGGGTTAGGAAGGAGAGATAGGTCAGCCATGATTGAATGGCGGAGTAGACTTGATGGGCCGAATGGCCTAGTTCTATTCTTATCACATGATCATATAACATCCGTCTCCCCAGACTCCCAGTCTGAAGAAGTGTCTCAAGCCAACACATCCCATTCCTTCTCTCCAGAGATGCTGCCTGTCCCGCTGAGTTACTCCAGCTTTTTGTGTCGATTTAAACCAACATCTGCAGTTCTTTCCAGTGCAACCCCTTGCCCCCAAACCCATAAAAAACCCACCTGCTTCCATTTCGGTTCCTTCAATATCTTTCAAAAAACTTCTGTTCTAAGTTTTGACATTTTGGAGCTTAAATTAACAAAAAATAGTGAATCCAACCAATTCCAGTCCTACTACTGACACCCTGTGGCCATGTCAGGTAAAGCAAGAGTCATTAATGTTGGTGATATTATGAAGGTGTGTGTTGGGGTAACGCATGTTAATGAGGCTTTCGTTTGTCAATCTTACCACAAGGAAATTGCCTGCTGGGAAAAATAAATCACTGCTCATGCTCCTGTATTAGATCACTACCTGCCCTTTGGCCTGAGATCCAATGGATTAGTTTAGTTTAGTTTATTGTCACGTGTACCGAGGTACAGTGAAAAGCTTTTGTTGCGCGCTAACCAGCCAGTGGAAAGACGGCGCATGATTCCAATCGAGCCGTCCACAGTGAACAGATACATGATAAAGGAAATAACATGAATAATGCTTAGTGCAAGATAAAGTCTGATCAAAGATAGACACAAAAAGCTGGAGTAACTCAGTCTGAAGAAGGGTCTCGACCCGAAATGTCACCCATTCCTTCTCTCCAGAGATGCTGTCTGTCCCGTTGAGTTACTCCGGCTTTTTGCGTCTATCTTTGTTTTAAACCAGCATCTTCAGTTCCTTCTGACACAAAGTCCGATCAAAGATAGTCTGAAGGTCTCCAATGAGGTAGATAGTAGTTCAGCACTGCTCTCTGGTTGTGGTAGGATGGTTCAGTTGCCTGATAACAGCTGGGAAGAAACTGGTCCTGAATCTGGAGGTGTGCGTTTTCACACTTCTTGCCCGATGGGAGAGAGGAGAAGAGGGGGTGAGATTGGTCCTTGATGATGCTGCTGTCCTTGCCAAGGCAGCATGAGTTGTAGATGGAGTCAATGGAAGGGAGGTTGGTTTGTGTGATGGTCTGGGCTGCTGGCCTTGCCGAGGATGAGTGCACCATTGACTGACATCAGCCTCCGATCAAAGTGTGAGGCTTTAAATGTCACACAGATAAGAGATTTATTGGATTTAGTAGACAATAGAGTGGAAAATATAATTAGTTTTATATTCTGGTTACTTAAGTGAAGTATGTGCCCAAAGAATGGAGTGTAATCCTTTACTTAAGAACCAACTTGATTAAAAAAGGTTAACGTTTTTTTGTTCCATAGTTTGTCTAAATCAAATGTACTGGACAATGAGTCTGAAGGAGGGTCCTGACATGGAATGTCACCTCTCCATGTCCCTTAGAAAGGAGGGAGAGAGAAAACAGGGAATTATAGTCCAGTTAATCTGACATCAGTGGTGAGGAAGATGTTGGAGTCAATTATAAAAGATGAAATAGCGACACATTTGGATAGCAGTAACAGGATCGGTCCAACTCGGCATGAATTTACGAAGGGGAAATCATGCTTGACTAATCATTTTGGGGATGTAACTTGGAAAATGGACAAGGGAGAGCCAGTGGATGTAGTGCACCTGGACTTTCAGAAAACCTTTGATAAGGTCTTAGATAAGAGTTAGATGGAGCTCTAGGGGGCTAGTGGAGTCAAGTGATATGGGGAGAAGGCAGGCACGGGTTATTGATAGGGGACGATCAGCCATGATCACAATGAATGGCGGTGCTGGCTCGAAGGGCCGAGTGGCCTCCTCCTGCACCTATTTTCTTTGTTTCTATGTTTCTATGTCCCACATAGGACATTAGTGGGTAAAATTAGAGCACATGGTATTGGGGGTAAGGTGCTTAAATGTATAGAAAATTGGTTGGCAGACAGGAAACAAAGAGTAGGGATTAACGGGTCCCTTTCTGAATGGCAGGCAATGACTAGTGGGGTACCGCAAGGCTTGGTGCAGGGACCGCAGATATTTACAATATACACAATATACGCAGATGACACAAAACTGGGTGGCAGTGTGAACTGTGAGGAGGATGCTATGAGGATGCAGGATGACTTGGACAGGTTGGGTGAGCGGGCAGATGCATGGCATATGCAGTTTAATGTGGATAAATGCAAGGTTATCCACTTTGGTGGCAAGAACAGGAAGGCAGATTATTATCTGAATGGTGTCAAGTTAGGAAAAGGGGAAGTACAACAGGATCTGGGGGTCCTTGTTCATCAGTCACTGAAAGTAAGCATGCAGGTACAGCAGGCAGTGAAGAAAGCGAATGGTATGTTGGCCTACATAACAAGAGGAGTTGAGTATAGGAGCAAAGAGGTCCTTCTGCAGTTGTACAGGCCATAGTGAGACCACACCTGGAGTATTGTGTGCAGTTTTGGTCTCCAAATTTGAGGAAGGACATTCTTGCTATTGAGGGAGTGCAGCGTAGGTTCACCAGGTTAATTCCCGGGATGTCATATGTTGAAAGAATGGAGCAGCTGGGCTTGTATACACTGGAATTTGGAAGGATGAGAGGGAATCTTATTGAAACATGTAAAATTATTAAGGGATTGGACATGCTAGAGGCAGGAAACATGTTCCCGATGTTGGGGGAGTCCAGAACCAGGGGTCACAGTTTAAGAATAAGGGGGAGGCCATTTAGAACGGAGATGAGGAAAAACGTTTTCACCCAGAGAGTTGTGAATCTGTGGAATTCTCTGCCTCAGAGGGCAGTGGAGGCCGATTCTCTGGAGTGACATTTTCCTAGCTCGGCAGCCATATTAGAAACATAGAAAATAGGTGCAGGAGTAGTCCATTCGGCCCCTCGAGCCAGCACCGCCATTCACTGTGATCATGGCTGATCATCCAACTCAGTATCCCGTACCTGCCTTCTCTCCATACCCCCAGATCCCTTTAGCCACAAGGGCCACATCTAACTCCCTCTTAAATATAGTCAATGAACTGGCCTCAACTACCTTCTGTGGCAGAGAGTTCCACAATCTTGGATTTCACAATTATGTACTCACTTCACTATAATTTACATATGCTAATTGAATTCCTAGACCCCCAAAATATTCGGTTTAGCACCAAAATTATTTGTCTGTGATGAATAATGAAGGGGGGGGTGTGGGAGATTGCAACCTTCACGTGGTCCGCCCTGTTTCGATGAATGCAATCAACCCGGCGTGCACAATCAAATAAGATCAAATAGAATAAGTTGTCCGACAACTTTAGGCTGTGCACGCATTACTGCATTTCGTTGTTTGTGTACTGTACACACACAATGACAATAAAGTTTGAATCTGAATCTGAATCAAACACAACAAGAAGAAGAATGAAGGAATAATGGGTATTTTAAGGATTCGGCGGCAATCAGTGATCAGACCCGAAACGTCACCCAATCCTTTGTTCCCTGACCCGCTGAGTTACTCCAGCATTTTGTGTCTACCTTCAATTTAAACCAGCATCTGCAGTTCTACCTATATATATATATATATATACACAAACACACACATTAAAATTAACACATAATAATAGTGCAATAATAACAACAAGTTTATTGTGGTACGAGACTCTCCCACTAGTGGATACATCCTGACTGTCTCCACTCTCTGCCACCTTACTTAGCTCCTGTTTTCATGTCTTCTTGCCAGCGATTTAGAATCAATTCCATGGAGAGTGTCATACAGCCTCCCAATAGGACCCAAGCATATTTAATTAAAGGTGTCACATGTGATTAGCATCACATAACTGCTGAACATTTTCCTCAAATCCATGCATAAATAAGCATTTTGACTTTGGCTTTCAGCTCATACTTTTTATTTATTTTTATTTAATTTAAATCTCAAAATAGACTTTATTCAATTGATAAATATATACAATTCATGAACCATTCGTACAAAAATTCATCCGACATTTTCGGAGACTATACAAATTGTTCAGTACAATTTTTTTTCATTTGCAAATTCCACCAAACAGTCCCCCACCCGAGCCACTCTGTGGCCCCAGTCCAAGTAATAACCCGTCCCACTCTGTGGCCACAGTGCGAAAATTCCATCCAACATTTTTGTGCCACTCTGTGGCCCCTGTCCCCCACCCGTGCCACTCATGTGGCCCCCTGGCGTGGGCTACCTTCCCTTAATATGAGGGGCGTCTCTACCATACCGTGCCCCCTATGTCCAGCAGCGGAAGGACCCTAGACTGTGGGCCTCCCCCACCGAGCCTTGGCGTTGGCTGCACCAAGCCTCAGCGAGTCCCTTAGCACGTATTCCTGCAGTCTGCAGTGGGCCAGTCGGCAACATTCCCTGACGGACATCTCGCTCTGCTGGGTGGTGAGCAACGCTCGGGCAGACCAAAGAGCGTCTTTGACCGAGTTGATGACCCTCCAGCAGCACTCGATGTCAGTCTCTGAATGTGTCCCTGGGAACAGTCCGTAAATCACAGAGTCCTCTGTGACGGAGCTGTTCGGGATAAATCGTTCCAGGGACCCTTGCATACCTCTCCAGACTCTTTTTGCAAACCCACACTCTGCAAAGAGGTGGGCAACCGTCTCCTCTCCACCGCAACCGTCCCGGGGGCAGCGTGAGCTGGTGGTGAGGTTCCGACGGTGCAGGAAGGATCTAACTGAGAGGGCTCCCCTCACCGCCAGCCAAGCCAGGTCTTGGTGCTTGTTGGTCAGTTCTGGCGATGAGGCATTTTGCCAGACAAGCTGGGCAGTCTGCTCTGGGAACCACGCCACCGGATCCATCGAGTCCTTTCCCTGCAGTGCCTGCAGGACATTCCGTGCTGACCACTGCCCGATGGACTTGTGGTCAAAGGTGTTGGTCCGGAAGAAGCTTTCCACAGACGACAGATGGGGCAGCAATGTCCAGCTGACTGGCACATTGCGTGGCATCTGCGCCAGGCCCATCCTTCGCAACACCGGGGACAGGTAGAACCTCAGCAGGTAGTGACACTTAGTGCCCACGTGCCTTGGCTCTACACTCCGCCTGATGCAGCCACACACAAAGGTGGCCATCAGGGTGAGGGCGACGTTGGGCACGCTTTTACCCCCGTTGTCTGCCGACTTGTACATTGTGACCCGTCGCACCCGGTCCATCCTCGACCCCTAGATGAACTGGAAGACGGCCCGCGTGATCCCCGTGGCGTAGGAGGGAGGGACAGGCCACACTTGTGCCAAGTACAGCAAACCCGAGAGCACCTCACACCTGATGACCACAGTTTCCCCACGTTATGGAGAGGGAGCGTTGCCTCCACAGCTCCAGCTTCCTCCCCACCTTAACAAGAACAGATAGTCCCGTTCAATGTTCTAATAAGAACAGGTGTTCTCTTTTACCCCTGACGCTCGTCCTGATAAGAACAGATATTACACTTGATCTTAGCCACAAGGCCCAGAAGCGTTCAGCTCATACATCCTCCATCAAGGTGCGGTGGGCGTATATAAAGTAGAATCAGATTGGTGAAAGAGTAGAGGTCTTTACTGGGAACTCACTGCACAGCCAGGCTGTCCCAGTACACCCAAGAGTGTTTTATTGTCATGTGTCCCAGATATGACAATGAAATTCTTGCTTGCTGCAGCGCAACACAATATGTAAACATAGTACATAATGGGAGAAGAAAAAGTTCAGTGTGAATATATCTACACACACACATACTCAAATAACAGATATAGTGCAATAATAATAATAGTTAGTTGTAGTTCAGAGTTTATTTGCTGTAGTGTTTAATAGTCTGATGGCTGAAGGGAAGAAGCTGTTCATGAACCTGGATGTTACAGTTTTCAGGCTCCTGTACTTTCTTCCCGATGGCAATGGTGAGATGAGTGGGTGGCCAGGATCGTGTGGATCTTTGATGATGTTGGCAGCCTTTTTGAGGCAGCGACTTCGAAAGATGCTTTTGTGGTGGGGAGGTCAGAACTGGTGGACTGGGCAGTGGTCACAACTTTTTGCTGTCTTTTCTGCTCCTGGACGTTCAATTTGCTGAACCAAGCCAGTGGACATTCATAATCCAAACGCCCACATTATGATATCAGTGTCCAGCGCTTTGGTAAACAGCCCCAGGGTCCAATTTCACCGCTAGCTTAGTTTAGTTTAGAGATACAGCGAGCAAACAGGCCCATTGGCCACAAAGTCTGCAGCGTCCAGCGATCACCCTGCACACTAGCACTATGCTGCTCACACTAGCACTATGCTGCTCACACTAGCACTATGCTGCACACACTAGCACACTAGCACTATGCTGCGCACACTAGCACACTAGCACTATGCTGCACACACTAGCACTATGCTGCGCACACTAGCACTATGCTGCGCACACTAGCACTATGCTGCACACACTAGCACACTAGCACTATGCTGCGCACACTAGCACACTAGCACTATGCTGCGCACACTAGCACTATGCTGCACACACTAGCACTATGCTGCACACACTAGCACTATGCTGCGCACACTAACACTATGCTGCACACACTAGCACTATGCTGCACACACTAGCACTATGCTGCACACACTAGCACTATGCTGCACACACTAGCACTATGCTGCGCACACTAGCACTATGCTGCGCACAATAGCACTATGCTGCACACACTAGCACTATGCTGCTCACACTAGCACTATGCTGCTCACACTAGCACTACGCTGCTCACACTAGCACTATGCTGCTCACACTAGCACTATGCTGCTCACACTAGCACTATGCTGCACACATTAGCACTATGCTGCACACACTAGCACACTAGCACTATGCTGCGCACACTAGCACTACGCTGCACACACTAGGGGGAAATTATGATTTTTTACCAAAGCCAATTAACCTACAAACTTGTACGTTTTTGGAGTGTGGGAGGAAACCGGAGCACCCGGAGAAAATCCAAACAGGTCACAGGCAGAATGTGCCAACTCCATAGAGACAGCACCTGCGGTCAGGATCAAACGCGGGTCTCTGCAAGGCAGCAACTCTACCGCTGCGCCACCGTGCCGCACACACACGTGCGAGGCAACATGTATATTGACGTTAAACCAAGGCAGACCTTACAGAGGCAGTGGTGGGGCCCTTGGGGGTGTGGTAGAACCCAGCAGGGGCCTAGTCCCCCAAACTGGCTAGATAGATAGATAGATAGATAGATAGATAGATAGATAGATAGATAGATAGATAGATAGATAGATAGATAGATAGATAGATAGATAGATAGATAGATAGATAGATAGATAGATGAAGGCAGCATTTGACACACTTGCCTTCATAAGGTCATAAGGAATAGTAGTAGAATTAGGCCATTCAGCCCATCAAGTCTACTCCACCATTCAATCATGGCCTATCCATCTCTCCCTCCTAACCCCATTCTCCTGCCTTTTCCCCGTTACCCCTGACACCCGCATTAATCAAGAATCTATTGATCTCTGCCTTAAAAATATCCACTGACTCAAGACATTCCTCCTCATCTCCTTCCTAAAGGAACGTCCTTTAATTCTGATTCATTGGTCAGAGCATGAGTACAGGAGTTGGGATGTCACATAACAGCTGTACAAGTCGTTAATGAGACCACACAGAGTGGTCTGTGCAGTTGTGGTCATCCATTTACAGGAAGGATGTCCAGACAAAGGACAGAATGCTGGTTTACTGAAAAAGGACATAAAGTGCTGGAGTAAAGGGCCCGTCCCACTTAGGCGACCATTTAGGCGACTGCAGGAGACTATGCGATCGCTACATGTCCGCGGGGGTGGTTGCCGGGTGGTTGCCGGGGAGTCGCCTTCATGGTCGTGAGGAGTTCCCGCATTCTGGGAACTAGTCGCGGCCTCATTATGGTCGCCGTGAATGTTTCAACATGTTGAAGAATTAGCACCGACTAGAATGAAGCCGCCGTGGAGAGTAGCGAGAATTCTCGTGCCGTAGGCGGGTCGCCAGGAGGTCGAAGGTTGTCGTAGGTTGTAGCCGGTGCTGATCAGTGAAGTTCATTGGCTCGTTGGGGAAAAAAACGTAAGCAGTAGTTTTCAGAAACAAGGATAACGGACCGGTAATGTTAAATGTCCACCGAGCTTCACAGCCGTGTATCTCTAACGTCTTAAACTCCACTCCTTCTCCCCCCTTCTCCCCCTTCTTCTCCCCCCTTCTCCCCCCATCTCCCCCCATCTCCCCCATCTCCCCCATCTCCCCCTTCTCCCCCATCTCTCCCCCCTTCTCCCCCCATCTCCCTCCCCTCTCTCCCCCTTCCCCCCCCCCCCTTCTCCCCCCTTCCCCCCCCCCCCCCCCTCTCTCCCCCCTTCCTCTCCCCCATCCCCCCTTCTCCCTCCTTCTCCCCCTTCCCCCCTCCTCTCCCCCCTTCTTCCCCCCTTCTCCCCCCTTCTCCCCCCTTCTCCCCCCTTCTCCCCCTTCTCCCCCCCCTCTCCCCCCTTCTCCCCCCTTCTTCTCCCCCCCTTCTCCCCCCTTCTCCCCCCTTCTCCCCCCTTCTCCCCCCATCTCCCCCCTTCTCCCCCCTTCTCCCCCCCCCCTTCTCCCCCCTTCTCCCCCTCTCCCCCTTCTCCCCCCCCTTCTCCCCCCTTCTCCCCCATCTTTTAATTACAGCGCCAACCTTCCTGTTCATCGCGGTGTCACCTTGGCTTTGCACCGTGTGAATTTCATTCAGACAGCGCTCCCCTTGACCGTTGCCGGCAGTCGCCTGAAAAATCGCCTAAGTGGGACAGGACCATTACTCAGCCGATCTGGCAGCATCTCTGGAGTTTAAAGTTCACAGTGCAGAAACAGGCCCTTTGGTCCACCGAGTCCGCGTCGAACAGCGATCCACGCACACTTACATACACGAGGGACAATTTAAAATGATACCAAGCCAATTAACCTACAAACCTGTACATCTTGGGAGTGTGGGAGGAAACCGGAGATCCTGGAGAAAACCCACACGGTCAAGGGGAGAACATACAAACTCTGTACAGACAGCACCCGTGGTCAGGATTGAACCCAGGTCTCTGGCGCTGTGATGCAGCAACTCTACCGCTGCGCCATCGTGCCACTCACATAGACACGGACATTACCTCCAGAGATGCTGCCTGACTCATTGAGATATCCCAGCACGATGGTGTAGCGGTAGAGTTGCTGCCTCACAGCGCCAGAGACCTGGGTTCGATCCTGACTACATCTGCTGTCTGTAGTGTTTGTACGTTCTCCCCGCATGGATGATCTCTGGGTGCTCCGGTTTCCTCCCACTCTCCAAAGATGTACAGGTTTGTAGGTTACTTGGCTTTTAATAAATGTCAATTATCCCGTGTGTTTGGGATAGAACTAGTGTACGAGCATCGCTGGTCAGGGTGGACTCGGTGGGCCGAAGGGCCTGTTTCCGCGCCGTTTCTCTAACTTAAACAAAACACTTCTTGTTTTACTCAAAGTGGTCATCTCCAATCAGTACCCTGTTCCTGCTTTCTCCCCATATCCCTTGATTCTGTTAGCCCGAAGAGCTAAATCTAACTCTCTCTTGAAAACATCCAGTGAATTGGCCTCCACTGCCTTCTATGGCAGAGAATTCCACAGATTCACAACTCTCTGGGTGAAAAGGGTTTTCCTCATCTCAGTCCTAAATGGCCGACCCCTTATTCTTAAACTGTGACCCCCCAACGTGGGGAACATGTTTCCTGCACTAGCCTGTCCAATCCCTTAATTATTTTATATGTTTCTATGTTCCTCTCATCCTTCTAAATTCCAGTGAATACAAGTCTAGTCGACCCATTCTTTCATCATATGTCTGTCCCACCATCCCGGGAATTAACCTGGTGAACCTACGCTGCACTCCCTCAACAACAATAACATCCTTCCTCAAATTAGGACACCAAAATTGCACACAATACTCCAGGTGTGGTCTCACGAGGACCCTGTACAACTGATCTAACTTGTTTCATCGCCAACCTTTTTTTGCCCTTCGTTAATATCCTTCCTGATTTTATTCTTACAAACTGTGGAAGTTAGTGTCAGGGGTTATGGGGAGAAGGCAGGAGAAGGGGGTTAGGAGGGAGAGATAGATCAGCCGTGATTGAATGGTGGATGGGCCTAAAGGGCTAACTCTGCACCTATCACTTATGACCTTAATTGCACTTTAGGGTTTATTGTCACAGGACTGAGGTCAGTGACAGCATCATAAGGTTGTACAGTACGGAAACAGGCCCTTCGGCCCAATTTGCCCATGCTGACCAAGGTGCCCAATCTACACTAGTCCCACCTGCCTACATTTGGCCCATATCCCTCTAAATCTTTCCTTTCCATGTACCTGTCCAAGTGTATTTTTACATGTTGTTATATTACCTGCCTCAACTACCTCCTCTGACAGCTCATTCCATAAACCCACCACCTTACATATTTCCCCTCTCACCTTAAACTTATGTTCTCTGGTTCTTGATTCCTCTACTCTGGGTAAAATACTCTTTGCATCTGCATTATCTATTCCCCTCATGGTCCTAAACACCTCGATAAGGTCACCCCTCGGCCTCCTGCATTCCAAGGAATACATTCCTCGCCTGTCCAACCTCTCACTCTAGCTCAGGCCTACAGATTCTGACAACATCCTCATAACTTTTTGTTGCACCCTTTCAAGCTAGATTCTGGAAATGGATCAGACTATAACATAAACTAAATGCATATCAGTTCAGTTCAGTTAAGTTTAGTTTATTGTCACGTGTTCCAAGGTACAGTGAAAAGCTTCTGTTGGGTGCTAACCAGTCAGCGGAAAGACAATACATGATTACAATTGAGGCCATTTAGTGCAAGTTAAAACCAGTAAAGTCCGATCAAAGATAGTCCAAGGATCACCAATGAGGTAGATAGTAGTTCATTAATTGGCAGTCACGGTGGCGCAGCGGTAGAGTTGCTGCCTTACAGCGAATGCAGCGCCGTACACCTGGGTTCGATCCCGACTACGGCTGCTGTCTGTGCGGAGTTTGTACGTTCTCCCCGTGACCTGCGTGGGTTTTCTCCGAGATCTTCAGTTTCCTCCCACACTCCAAAGACGTGCGGGTTTGTAGTTTAATTGGCTCCGTAAATGTAAAAATTGTCCAACTTCCAGTCTAGTCCCTGGTGGAGGTGATGACCACAAGGTACAAGGTACAAGGGTTGCTCTATTGACACTAAAATCAATGTTCTTACTTCACACTTTTGAACCAAAAAGTCAAGGAATAAGTATTTTAGCAATATTTTCACATTGTTGAAATGGAGTCTAGAGCGTGACTGAGTGCATTCTGATAGTCAGCTACGGGCAGTGACTTCAATCACCAGCAACCATGGTTTTGCTTGTTCATTTTCCACTCATTTCCTCATTTGTAATTTTGTGTTTTCAAAGTGTTATAAGTGGCCTTGACGTAGTTCTGGTCTGAAGAATTACACACAAATGTTCCAGAGATTTTTGAAAATCAACGATAAAATTGAACCTTCTTGCAAGAAGGCTGCTCTCACAGCCACTGGTCTAAATTATTGCTGAAATCTGCACACTTGATTTTGCTTTAATGTTTATGAAGTCCGTAATCACGTGAGTTCAATACTATTAAGCAGAATAATGACCCATTCAAGATGGACACATTCTGACCAGCACCAATTTAAAGATAAACTATTTGATGCAGGTTGATTATGGATGGGGCAAAGATGCTGCATTTTTTTTAAAACACACTCAAGTAATTCCAGATTAGTTACAGACATGTATACGTGGTGGACAATGATACATATATATGTGCCTGGTGGACAATGATGCATGTATACGTGGTGGACAATGATACATATATACGTGGTGGACAATAATACATGTATATGTGCCTGGTGGATAATGATGCATGTATACGTGGTGGACAATAACACATGTATACGTGGTGGACAATAATACATGTATACGTGCCTGGTGGACAATAATACATGTATACGTGGTGAACAATAATACATGTATACGTGGTGGACAATAATACATGTATACGTGCCTGGTGGACAATAATACATGTATACGTGCCTGGTGGACAATAATACATGTATACGTGGTGAACAATAATACATGTATACGTGGTGAACAATAATACATGTATATGTGCCTGGTGGACAATAATACATGTATATGTGGTGGACAATGATACATGTATACGTGGTGGACAATGATACATGTATATGTGGTGGACAATAATACATGTATATGTGCCTGGTGGACAATAATACATGTATATGTGCCTGGTGGACAATGATGCATGTATACGTGGTGAACAATAACACATGTATACGTGGTGGACAATAATACATGTATATGTGCCTGGTGGACAATAATACATGTATACGTGGTGAACAATAATACATGTATACGTGGTGGACAATAATACATGTATACGTGCCTGGTGGACAATAATACATGTATACGTGGTGAACAATAATACATGTATACGTGGTGAACAATAATACATGTATATGTGCCTGGAGGTGAATATGTGGTGGACAATAATACATGTATATGTGGTGGACAATGATACATGTATACGTGGTGGACAATGATACATGTATACGTGGTGGACAATGATACATGTATACGTGGTGGACAATGATACATGTATATGTGCCCCGTGGACAATAATACATGTATATGTGGTGGACAATGATACATGTATATGTGCCCCGTGGACAATAATACATGTATATGTGGTGGACAATGATACATGTATACGTGGTGAACAATAATACATGTATACGTGCCTGGTAAACAATGATACATTTAAGACAATACAAACCACATCTGATTCACTAAGTTTTCAAATCCCACTTTGGAGTGTGGGAGGAAACCGGAGCACCCAGAGAAAACCCACGCGGTCACAGTGAGAACATACAAACTTCGTACAGACAACACCCGTATCGGGATGGAACCCGGGTCTCTGGCGCTGTGAGGCAGCAACTCTATCGCTGCGCCACCGTGCCACCCATGATACTTTTAACATTCTGTGGGGCGCAAGGCAGCCAAAAACTCTGAAGTTGATTTTTAGATATAAAATGAAACTCTTCCAATTAATTTAAATGGGAATTAAAACAAGGATGATTTTAATGTTCTGTTTTCTATCCCTGTCAGAAATGTGAATATCTTCTTCACTGTAGGGAAACTAGCTCTTTCTTTGATGGTGAGGCAGAATGCAGAGACCTTTTAATTTGTGTACGGTTCCTAATGGCTTGTGTTTGATGGTGAAAGTAATGGATGACAACAGGGGATAGATTCCATTTCCAGCATGACTTGCCTTCCCAACATAAACACAATCTCCAAACAAAAAACAGCACATGAAAGGCAGATCATTACAAGATTATTTTGACAATTGGTAACCTGGCTTTTCATTAGCTCACACATAAATTTGCAATATTCACACTTCATTGCTTTTAATGGCAGGATGTTATGTCTAGTTTCATTTTAATCTTTTATAATGGTAATTTTAAATATACTGCAAATACATGAAATATTGTTAATGTATTGCATTTATTAAATATTTTGGTCGAGATTGTTAACCCAAATTTACATTGTAAAAGTGAACGTGATTGCATAAATGGGAAATTTAAAATTGCTCTCAGCTGTTGTCTTTGATGCATTGAGAAAGATTCCTCAGACTGACATCAGAAAATAAATCTATGATATTGAAACAAGAAGCTAAAAATAACAAAATTAAAACTGCATTATATCTCGTGACATTCAAAGTCATTCTTTGCCTTTTTACATTTGTCTTTAAATATTCTCATTTTAAATTAAATTAATCCATTAACAATATCCATTCTCATCATCCATAAACACAAAAGCTATCTACACCAACATATGTTTCACAATTGAAGTTCTGCCAATGTAAAATGAAATTGTTTCAGATGAGGGAGGGTTATGGAGGGTTAAAGAGGGAACTGCAGATGCTGGAGAATCGAAGGTTACACAGAAAAGCTGGAGAAACTCAGCGGGTGCAGCAGCATCTATGGAGCGAAGGAAAATAGGCAACGTTTCGGGCCGAAACCCTTCTTCAGACATTCAGACAGATGAGGGAGGGTTATGGAGGGTTTGGAGAAGGTGCAGAAGAGGTTTGACCAGGATCCTGCAGGGATTGAGAGGTGTACTAGATACAGGGACAGGGTGGACAGACATGGATTGTTTTCCTTGGAGCGTCGGAGATTGAGGGGAAACTTGAAGGTTCATAAAATAATGAGAGGTTTAGATGTATTGTACTTCCGGTGGCGCTGGTGTCAGCAGCCTCCACCTACAGCCCGGTATCTTTTTGTTTTTTTGTTTATTTAGTTATGTAAAAGTGAGTTTTTTGTGGTTTTTTTTGTGTTTTTATGTGGGGGAAGAGGGCACGGTGCGGGGGATACCGTCCTTCAGCCGCTTCCTGGTGAGGACGCGACTATTATTCGAGTCGCGTCCTCGCCCCCCCCCCTCCCCCGACAGCGGCCTACCTACCTGGATTGGCGCGGCCTTTCCTGCCGAGATCGACCGGAGCTCCAGCAGCGGCGGGACAGCGCTGGAACATCGCGGGGCTGGCGATGCCTTACCGGGGGTCACCGTCTGGAGCCCGGAGTGCTGGACCTGCTGCACCGACATCCTGGAGCTGCGGTTTGCGGAGCTCCCAACGCGGGCGGCGCTGATGGACAGCGCGGGGTCCTGCGACTCTGCCCGGCTCGGCCTGTGGACTCAGGAGCTGCAGACTCCGGCAGCGGGAGGCGGCTGATCAGGAGGTCTGGGCCGCTGAGGAGGAGGATGCTCACCGTCAGGGTTCGGCGTCGGCGTTCCACCAGCCCGGCGTGAGGGCCTGAACATCGGGCCACCCGGGGCGGCGACTGCGGGTGCTCGGAAGGCCCCGACCACGGATGAACACGGAGGGGAGGCTGGCTGGACTATGGTGCCTTCCTCACCTTGGTGCCATTTATGTTATGGTGTCGTGGACTTTCTGTGTTTGTGCTTTTTTTTAATTCAATTTCAATTTTATTTTTAATATGTTTTATTATTTATTTATTATTATTTTTTTAAAATTATGATACTGACTGTAAAGGGAAATTCATTTTGTTGTCTCAAATTGAGACAATGACAATAAATTTGAATACAATACAATACAATACAATACAAGATGGGGTAGACAGTCAGAACCTTTCTCCCTGGCTAGTAACTCGATAGAACAGAGGGCATAGCTTTAGGGTGAGAGGGACAAAGTTTAATGGAGATGTGTGGGCAAGTTATTTTAACACAGAGGGTGGTTGTGGAGGCAGATACCATTGTGATCTTTAAGCTGCTTTTGGGTAAGCACGTGGATAGGCAGGGATGGCATCATAGAAACATAGACAATAGGTGCAGGAGTAGAGGCCATTCGGCCCTTCGAGCCAGCACTGCCGTTCAATATGATCATGTCTGATCATCCCCAATCAGTACCCCGTTCCTGTTTTCTCCCCGTATCCCTTGATCCCGTTAGCCCTAATGGGCCGGTCCCACTTACGCAATGTTTTTGGCGACTATCGCACTCGTCATAGGTCATTGCAGGTTGGCAAAAATGTTCAACATGTTGTAAATCCAGCAGCGACCAGAGAGGCGCTACGACTCTTTGGGCGACTGAGGAGACGACTCACAACCATACAGGCGACATGTCGCGGGGTGAAGCCTGTACGGTCGTGAGTTGTCGCACAAAGAGTCGTACCTTGTTCTGGTCACCGCTGGATTTTCAACATGTTGAACATTTTTGCCGACCTGCAACAACCTATGACGGATGCCGGCAGTCGCCGAAAAAGTTGCGTAAGTGGGACGGGCCCATTAGGGCTAAATCTAACTTTCTCATGTTCAGCACAAACATTGTGTTACACCGGTCAATGTTCTATCCTGTGCTGTCCTGTTCAATGTTCTATGAAAATAATGAACCTTATAATTGGTAAATGAGGCTGGTAACAAATCAGATTCAGATTCAGATTCAGATTCAGATTCAACTTTAATTGTCATTGTCAGTGTACATTACAGAGACAACGAAATGCAGTTAGCATCTCCCTGGAAGAGCGACATAGAATATGATTTCAATAAATAAATCTATTTACATGTATACAGTCATAGTGTTTCTCCTGTGGGAGGAGTGTCCGGTGGGGGGGGGGGTGATTGGCAGTCACCGAGGTACGTTGTTGAGTAGAGTGACAGCCGCCGGGAAGAAGCTGTTCCTCGACCTGCTGGTCCGGCAACAGAGAGACCTGTAGCGTCTCCCGGATGGTAGGAGGGTAAATAGTCCATGGTTGGGGTGAGAGCAGTCCTTGGCGATGCTGAGCGCCCTCCGCAGACAGCGCTTGCTTTGGACAGACTCAATGGAGGGGAGCGAGGAACCGGTGATGCGTTGGGAAATTTTCACCACCCTCTACAATGCTTTCCGGTCGGAGACAGAGCAGTTGCCATACCATACTGTGATGCAGTTGGTAAGGATGCTCTCGATGGTGCAGCGGTAGAAGTTCACCAGAATCTGAGGAGACAGATGGACCTTCTTCAGTCTCCTCAGGAACAAGAGACGCTGATGAGCCTTCTTGACCAGAGTTGAGATGTGATTATCTGATTGAATCCAAGGTCCATCAGCAGTTTCTGTCTTTGACAGCGAATCAGGAATATGATTGTAAGATTCAAAATCACAAACCTAGAAATGGGATTTTAAAAAGAAGAGCAAGTTGATGGGGCTTATGTTTTTAAAACTTCACTGCATTTCATTTTATCACCAGCATGTTCTTTCTTCAGATAAATGTTGCCGAATGAATAATGTGAAGACTCAACAGCAATGATTCTTCCCAGGGTAGGGATGTGGAGACTGTGTACGGACAAACTGCCCTTTAGAAGATATTTTATTTTCCCTGTAATTTCTTTTTCCAAGTGAACAATAGACGATTCTGAACCTTCAGAATGTTGTAGTGGGCTGGGCAGTATCGCCAACTTGGACTAGTTTACATTTTTTTTAATCAAGCCAATTAATCTACAAACCTGCACATCTCTGGAGTGTGGGAGGAAACCGGAGCACCCGGAGAAAACCCACGCAGATCACGGGGAGAACGTGCAAACTCCATACAGACAGCACCCGCAGTCGGGATCGAACCCGGGTCTCTGGCGCTGCATTTTGATGTAAGGCAGCAACTCTACCGCTGTGCCACCGTGACTGCCTGGAGGTGCAAGAGTAGGCCATTCGGCCCTTCGAGCCAGCCTATTCAAGGTGATCATGGCTGATCATCCACAATCAGTACCTTGTTCCTGCCTTCTCCCCATATCCCCTGACTCCGCTATCTTTAAGAGCCCTATCTAGCTCTCTCTTTTAGAAAACTCTTTTGACTGCAGTTTCTCGGATGACCTTGAACTTTTGAAACAGCATCAAACCACATTCACTTATCTTCTCCAGAGTGGAGAAAACTACTTACAATATCAAAGGTATGAAGTGAATAGAAATACTGAAATGTAGAGCAGTGCATTAGTCATGCATAGCCTATTTCAACCTATCAGAGAACACAATACTGCTATTATACAGCGGCCCTATCTTCGCAGTGACTACGTTTAAAACCGGCTTTAGTCTATTTTTTTACATTACAATTTCAGAAAGATAATTCCTAATTTTAATGTATTTCTACTATCTCCTGTGTTAGACTAAAAAGGGTTTTTTTTCTTTGATTTCATTCAAACAAAGTGTTTAACATCTTTCATTGGCTCTCAATTGCACAAAGAATGAGTTTCCTCACAGTTATAATGGGTCATATTCTATGATTTATGTAGCATTTGTGATGATCAAGCTGCATCTGGAAATCGGAACCAGCAGCAGAATCTCTCATCTTGTTATAGAAACATATACAATTCTATTAGGGGATTGGGCAGGGTAGATGCAGGAAAAATGTTCCCCATGTTGGGGGAGGCCAGAACCAGGGGTCACACATAGTTTAAGAATAAGGGGTTGGCGATTTAGGACTGAGATGAGGAAAAACCTTTTCACCCAGAGAGTTGTGAGTCTGTGGAATTCTCTGCCACAGAAGGCAGTGGAGGCCAATTCACTGGATGTTTTCAAAGAGAGAGTTGGATATACCTCTGATGGCTAACGGAATCAGGGGATGTGGGGAAAAAGCAGGAACGGGGTACTGATTTAAGATGATCAGCCATGATCATATTGAATGGTGGTGCTGGCTGGAAGGGCCGAATGGCCTCTACTCCTACACCTATGTTTCTACATGAAGGCATTTGATCAAACCTCGTCTAGATATGCCATTAGCACTTGCTCACTGCTGCCACCTGGCGGCAAAATGCATCACCTGCAGCATTCCTCAGTAGTTCTTATTATCGAGTCCACATCACAAGATTAGAAATTGCTCAGCCAGGGCCGTTTGCGTACATCTGCGTACAATGGTGCTTCTTGTGCTTCTTGTGAGTGGAAAGATTGGTGGAAACAGGGCTGTGACGTGACCCCCTTAGTAGCTAATTATAATAGAAGTTTCAGTTTATTATGTGGAACAGGTTAAGTCAACTTTATTTTTCACATACACATACAAGATGTACAGTGAAATGAAAGTGGCAATGCCTGCGGGATTGTGCAAAACAACAAAACAACAGAACAGAACCAGTATTTACATTAAAAAAAAGACACAACAGTAATCACTCCCTGGTGAGATCAGAGTTTACATTCCTGATGGCCTGTGAGAAGAAACTCCGTCTCATCCTCTCTGTTTTCACAGCATGACAGCGGAGGCACTTGCCTGACCGTAGCAGCTGGAACAGTCCATTGCTGGGATAGTAGGGGTCCTTCATGAACGTGTACCGAGGTACAATGAAAAGCTTTTGTTGCATGCTAACCAGTCAGCGGAAAGACAATACATGATTACAATCGAGCCGTTTACAGTGTACAGATACAGGATGAAAGGAATAATGTCAATAACGTTTAGCACAAGATAAAGCCAGTAAAGTCTGATCACAGATAATCCGAGGGTCAACAATGAGGTCATTCAAGACTGTTCTCTAGTCATTGGTGTTCCCCTTCAAGTTGAAGTGTCCCCTTTCAGTAGGCCACAATGAGAAGTAAATGACAAAATACCACCTCATGGAGCTAATTTAAAGAATGCTATTGATTAAATATTCCTATAATGCAAAATATGTAATCAATGATCAAGCTTGTTTCTTCCCACATATATATTAACGTTTTTTAACCGCGGGACCCAATACTGTTGTATAATACATATACATACATCGTCAAGTAAACCAAACTACTGACATTAAATGGCTTGTTAAAAAATAAGCTGCCATTTGATTTATTCATGTTCAGGATGAATGGAATGAGCTGCCAGAGGAAGGTATAGAAGCCAATGCAATTACGATTTTTAAAAGACATTTGAGTAAATATGTGGGTTGGAAAAGTTTAGAGGCCAAGGAAGGGTCTAGTAGAACCCGTGTGTATGGGTGATCGATGGTCAACATGGACACACAGACAATTGTCACGTGTACCAAGGTACAGAGAAAAGTATTTATTGCGTGCTAACCAGTCAGCGGAAAGACAATACGTGATTACAATCGAGCCGTTTACAGTGTACAGATTCATGATAAGGGGAAAAACTTTTAACGCAAGGTAAAGCCAGCAAAGTCTGATCAGGGATAGTCCGAGGGTCACCAATCAGAATCAGAACAGAATCAGATTTTATTCGCCAAGTATGTTTTGCAACATATGAGGAATTTCACTGGCCAGGCCAGTCATACAATTAAAAGCAACAGATTCAAAAACACATTTTAACATGAACATCCACCACAGTGACCCCTACACATTCCTCACTGTGATGGAAGGCAAAATCAACTTCAAATCTCTTCCTTTGTTCTTCCTCGGTCGGGGGCCTCGAGCCTCCGTTGACAGAACGGTCTTAACTCCCGTAGCCGGCGGCGTTTGGTCCCTCTGCGTTGAGGCGTTCAACTCCCGCATCGGGGGGGTTGTCAGCTCCCCCGCGCTGGGCGATCGAACCTTGCGTCGTGGTTGGTCAAACCTTCTGCGGCGTTGGAGCTCCCGACTCAGCCTCTCCCAAGACTGCAAGTCCATGGTGGTCGCGATGGGAGCGATCCCAGGTAAAGGATCCGCTCCGATGTTAAGTCCGCGTCAACACTGCACTCCGGTTGTGCTAGGATATTTCAGTTGCTTGATAACAGCCGGGAAGAAACTGTCCCTGAAAATTTGCCGATAACACCGCAGTGGTAGGACTGATCAGGGACAACAACTAATCAGCCTATAGGGAGGAGGTCCAGAACCTGGCAGCCTGGTGTACCAATAATAACCTCGCCCTCAACTCTAAGAAGACAAAGGAAATCATTGTTGACTTCAGGAAGACCAGAGGGGTCAGACATACCCCCATCCACATAAACGGGACTGAGGTGGAGCGCGTCTCCAACTACAAATTCCTCGGGGTACATATCTCAGAGGATCTGTCCTGGTCCCTCAATACCACCAAACTGATCAAAAAGACACAGCAGCGCCTTTACTTTCTGAGGAGGCTCAAGAAAGCTCACCTGTCCCCCCAGATCCTGACCAACTTTTACCGCTGTACCATCGAAAACATCCTGACCACCTGCTTCACGGTATGGTACAGCAGCTGCACCACAGCTGACAGGAAGGCACTACAACGGGTGGTGAAAACCGCTCAGCACATCATCGGTGCCCCGCTCCCTGCCATGGATGCCCTCCACCGCAAACGGTGTCTGAGACGGGCCGGGAAAATCATCAAGGAACCCTCTCACCCTAACCATGGACTATTTGCCCTCCTCCCATCAGGGAGGTGGTACAGGAGCCTCAGGACTCACACAAGCAGGATGAGGAACAGCTTCTTCAATAACACTATTACACTGCTGAACTCACAGTCCCGTCGCTAGCTATCTTTTATACTCTCCCATTTGTATATATTTATTTGCCTATGTACCAGTTTAATTCATCCACAGTCCACATATTGTTTAACCAGTATTTTTATTTCTACTATCTTGCACTATGACCAGACGCTAAACTGCATTTTGTTGTAACTGCACTCGTATTTGTGCAATGACAATAAAGTTGAATTGAATTGAATTGAAACTGGAGGAAGTCTTCCCTCTGTTCCATGTGGCGCTCTGAGGCAGTGTTGAGGATGATGGCTACTGCTGAGGGACCTGTTACCATCACAGGCAGCAGCAATGAAGTGGCAACTGTGTTCTCTGTAGTCCACAACCAACAATACCGACACAGCTCCCAGTTCAAAGCAGCAATCAGGACAAAGACCTCACTGACAATATTTAAAAAGACAACTTCTCCCAAATCTAACATTAGTGGAGAATGCCCGTTAGTTTTGAGTGCCAAGTGCAACATTTGCTTTAAGATAGAACAGTACAGTACAGGAGAAGGCCCTTCAGCCCACAATGTCTGTGCTAAACATGAGGCCAAGATAAACTAATATCCTCTGCCTGTACATGATGAATACCCCTCCTTTCCCTACATCTCCTTATGCTAATCTAAAACCCTCTGAACTGCCCCAAATTGGAGCATTTTGCACCAAATATCAATACATTCCAACTTCCCAAACTTTGCAAGGTGGATCAATAACTGATTTTGTACGTTGTTGTACTTGGACTATGAACAAACTCCAATCATCATCTCCCAACCATAATGGTAAGATACAGCTCTTTCCCTCCTTCTCCGTGAAGAGAGCTCCACGGTTAATTGATCGTGGCTACATTTCAATTCATCATTTAGTATTCCTGCTGTCAACTGCCCGCAAAAGCCTATTGGCTCATCTCTGTTTCTGATCATTTAATATCGTTAAGATTCTCCGACCAAACACAGCACTCAAATCCTCAACTGTGAGAATAAGGAACTCAGAACGGGCGAAGGTGCAAGGACTCTGTGGTCCAATTACTCTCCTACAAATGATAACGGACTATTATGAGTCAAGGAGCAGACCAGATCAGAACATTTTAATTGTTCAAATTGCATGATTCTCTTTAGATCAGTATGTAATTGGGGAAATGGCAAATTAAATTTAACATTGAGATATGTTTGCCTAGGTAAAATACACCGCGCTTCAAAAGTAATTAGTGTGTGGAAAGTAATTCTTTTTGTGTAAAATATCTTGAGATATTTAATTGAAAAGGTAAAGAGTGTATGAACATAAGAGGATTAATTGGAGCCTCAGCTGTAGAATAGTATCATGACTGACCTTCCTTCTCTGTCACAGATGCTGCCTGTCCCGCCCGCTGAGTTACTCCAGCACTCTGTGAAACGTCACCTATCCATGTTCTCCACAGACGCTGCCTGACCCGCTGAGTTTACTTTACTTTAAAGTTGCAGCGTGGAAACAGGCCCTTCGGCCCACTGAGTCCATGTCGACCATCAATCACCCGTGCACACTGGCTCCATGTTATCCCACTTTCTCATCCACCATCGGGGATCAAGACAGAAGCCCCTGGTGGCGATCCCTGGACGCGATGCACTCTGTGACGGGTCGGGTGACAATTCCGTCAACATGTTGGACAACAACAGAAGCCAACCAGCGAGCTGCATCGTCTGACACCATCCACTCCTTACACAATAGGAGCAATTTTGTTCATACTTCACTCACTGCCAAAGTCATTCGAGGGAGGAAGTATGTTATCATAATCAACCATGAATCTGTTTGTAAAACAATAATGGTATTTATTAAACAATAACAAAAATTAAATGCTCCCCGGGCTTAAATTATATATTTACAGATTCTAAAACTCTTTCTGCAAACAATACAGGTTCTGCCAGTGGCTTATTATAGAACGTTTGGAACGTTTTCTCCATAGACCACCCCGCTGTAGCCAGGATGTGGTCCATTGGCACGTCCATCCTCTTAGCCACCGATGTGGATGCTACCCTGGTGGAGTGAGATGTATACACGTCAGTATTTACTCCAGCAGCTCCCAGTACCTGCTTGAACCATCTTGAGATAGTTCGGCTCGTCACCCGACCACCATGAGGTTTCTTGTGGCTGACCCATAAGGCTTTTTCTCTCCCTCAGGGATCTCTTGTTGTGTCAATATAGCACAGTAAATGGGTCATGACACATAACCGTGGTTCAGGTGGGCATGCCCGGAAATCTATAACTAGGCCTGATGTTCCTGGCCTGTTCTGCTTTACCAGCTCCTGAATGGTGAATGAAACACAGTCTGGTGTTATAACCATGTTGTCCAGTCGCAGTAAATGGAGGGACTGGACTCTTTGTGCTGAGACAAGTGCCATCAGCATGACCATCTTCAGGGTTAGCTGTTACAGGGTGAGAGACCTGGCTGGTGACCATCCCCTTAGGTATGTCAGGACCACACTGACATCCCAGATTTGGGTGTACCTAGGTCTAGGGGGATTGGAGTTGAATATACCTCTCATGAGTTTGATCACCAGTGGGTGAGACCCTATGGCCTGTTGTCCTGGTGCCTGTATTAAGTAGGCTGACAGTACTTCTGGCAGTATTGATGGCGCTGTAGCTGAGTCCTTCATTGTGGTGAAGGCCTGCCAGGAACTCCAGTACATTGGTTATGGTTGTAGATGAGTATGTATTTCCTGTATTCGAGCAGTATCTTTCCCACTTCCTGATGCTCATAGAAACATAGAAATTAGGTGCAGGAGTAGGCCATTCGGCCCTTCGAGCCTGCACCACCATTCAATATGATCATGGCTGATCATCCAACTCAGTATCCCGTACCTGCCTTCTCTCTATACCCTCTGATCCCCTTGGCCACAAGGGCCACATCAAACTCCCTCTTAAATATAGCCAATGAACTGGCCTCAACTACCCTCTGTGGCAGAGAGTTCCAGAGATTCACCACTCTCTGTGTGAAAAAAAGTTCTCCTCATCTCGGTTTTAAAGGATTTCCCCCTTATCCTTAAGCTGTGACCCCTTGTCCTGGACTTCCCCAACATCGGGAACAATCTTCCTGCATCTAGCCTGTCCAACCCCTTAAGAATTTTGTAAGTTTCTATAAGATCCCCTCTCAATCTCCTAAATTCTAGAGAGTATAAACCAAGTCTATCCAGTCTTTCTTCATAAGACAGTCCTGACATCCCAGGAATCAGTCTGGTGAACCTTCTCTGCACTCCCTCTATGGCAATAATGTCCTTCCTCAGATTTGGAGATTCTATAAGATTCATACATAAGACCTTTCGTAAATCCATGCTGACTTTGTCCAACGATTTCACCATGTACTGTTCCAAAACTGCACGCAATACTCCAGGTGTGGTCTCACCAAGACCCTGTACAACTGCAGTAGAACCTCCCTGCTCCTATACTCAAATCCTCTTGCTATGAAAGCCAACATACCATTCGCTTTCTTTACTGCCTGCTGCACCTGCATGCCTACCTTCAATGACTGGTGTACCATGACACCCAGGTCTCGCTGCATCTCCCCCTTTCCCAATCAGCCACCATTTAGATAATAGTCTACTTTCCCGTTTTTGCCACCAAAATGGATAACCTCACATTTATCCACATTATACTGCATCTGCCAAACATTTGCCCACTCACCCAGCCTATCCAAGTCACCTTGCAGTCTCCTAGCATCCTCCTCACACCTAACACGGCCCCCCAGCTTAGTGTCATCTGCAAACTTGGAGATATTGCCTTCAATTCCCTCATCCAGATCATTAATATATATTGTAAATAGCTGGGGTCCCAGTACTGAGCCTTGCGGTACCCCACTAGTCACTGCCTGCCATTGAGAAAAGGACCCGTTTACTCCTACTCTTTGCTTCCTGTTTGCCAGCCAGTTCTCTATCCACATCAATACTGAACCCCCAATGCCATGTGCTTTAAGTTTGTATACTAATCTCTTATGTGGGACCTTGTCGAAAGCCTTCTGGAAATCCAGATACACCACATCCACTGGTTCTCCCCTATCCACGCTACTAGTTACATCCTCGAAAAATTCTATAAGATTCGTCAGACATGATTTACCTTTCGTAAATCCATGCTGACTTTGTCCAATGATTTCACCACTTTCCAAATGTGCTGCTATCCCATCTTTAATAACTGACTCTAGCAGTTTCCCCACTACCGATGTTAGACTAACTGGTCTGTAATTCCCCGTTTTCTCTCTTCCTCCCTTCTTAAAAAGTGGGGTTATGTTTGCTACCCGCCAATCCTCTGGAACTACTCCAGAATCTAAGGAGTTTTGAAAGATTATTACTAATGCATCCACTATTTCTGGAGCTACTTCCTTAAGTACTCTGGGATGCAGCCTATCTGGCCCTGGGGATTTATCGGCCTTTAATCCATTCAATTTACCCAACACCACTTCCCGACTAACCTGGATTTCACTAAATTCCTCCACCTCCTTTGACCCGCGGGCCCCTGCTATTTCCGGCAGATCATTTATGTCTTCCTTAGTGAAGACGGAACCAAAGTAGTTATTCAATTGGTCCGCCATATCCTGGTTCCCCATGATCAACTCACCTGTTTCTGACTGCAAGGGACCTACACGATAGGTGTTGTTTTCTTGTGGACATACGGTGGGATGCTGTCATCGTGTTGATGGTCCTGTCAGAGAATCCCAGGCCCAGCAGTGGTCTTTTCATAATCTGCAACCCAGTAGTTTAATTTTATCATGGCATGGGTGGCTTATGCCTGATACCGGGTGAGTCAATAGGTCTGGGCTAGAAGGGGGGAAAAGCATAAAATAAAAATATTCCCCAGTCTAGCGCGAAGGCATCTATCGCTGCTGCCTCAGGGTCTGGTTCCAAAGCAACATACATTGGAACCTGGTGATTTAGTCTGGATGCAAACAGATAGATATCTGGCATGCCATATTGCTTTGTAATTTTAGCAAATGCTTTGGGATTTAACATCCATTCGGTGTTATCATTAAACTTGCGTGACCTGGTGTCTGCCACTGTATTTAGCTTACCTGGAAGGTAAATTGCTGATATGTCTATCGACACACCATTGCCAGATTGTGTTGACCAAATTGTCACATGATATCGATTTTATTCCGCCCATGTGGTTAATATAGGCCACCACCGTGGTATTATCAATCTGTAAACGAACATGCAAGTGGTGCATATTCGTAGAATATGCTTTTAAACCATAAAAGGCACCCAACATTTCCAAATAATTTATGCCCAGTGTCTGTAGTAAAGATGATTCTAGGTTAGTCCATCTACCACCTGTGCTGGATATGGTATTAGTTGCTCCCCAGCCTTGAGCACTGGCATCTGTTTGTATAGTTAACGTTGGTTATTGATGATGATAGGGCTGGAACTATGCCAAATGCTCTCTATCCACCATTGTAACTCTGATATTGCTTCAATGGGGAAATTCATGGTTCGGTCAAAGTGACCTGTATGTCATTTTAACGCCTGAACTTTTGCCCTTTGTAGGTTTTGATAGTGCAGAGGTCCAAATTGTGTAGCTGGAAATGCTGCTACTATTTTGCCAATTACTCTTGCCACTTGTCGGATGGTTGGTCGATCATTGACCATTAAATTGTTACACATCTGTGCCAATTCTGCTGCTTTATCTTTTGGCAATGTTACAGACATGTGGACTGAGTTAATTGTGAATCCCAGAAAGTCCATAGTTGTGGATGACGTCAACTTAAATTTATCTGGATGTAAGACAAATCTCAGGGTTTCAAACAATTGTTTGGCAGCTGACAAGCTGATTTAGCCAGTTCCATGGTTTTGCCTACTATTAGAATATCATCAAGATACGCCATGACAATATGACTCTGTTTTCTTAATGTTGCCAAGGCTGGTTTTAATATCTTGGTAAATAGTCTTGGGGCTGATGTTAATTCATTAGGCAACGCTTTAAATTGCCATAGTTGCCTCATCCAGGTAAATTTCAGGTATCTGCGATGATCCTTTTGAATAGGTACTGAATAGTAGGCATCTTTTAAATCGATGCTTGCCATAAAGTATCCTTTGGAAATCAGTTGTTTGGCAGTTACAAATGTTTCCATTTTGAAATGTATATACTTAACAAAGGTATTTAGTGAAGTTAAGTCAATGATGATGCGACATCCACCATCTTTTTTGTTTTTGATAAATATATTTGAGACAAATTCCAAACGTTCATGTTTGGTTTCCTCAATGATACCTTTTGTGAGTAACCTCACCAGTTCTGCTTGACCCTCTAGTTGTTCAGATTCAGATTCAGATTCAATTTTAATCTGAATCTGCACAACTAGTTCTTTGACTGAGAGGGAAAAGACCCTTTGGGGTGCATGCTGAACTGGTGGCATGTTTTCTTGGATGAATTCTATTTTATATCCACGAATACTGTTAAGTATATAACTATCATTAGTGATAGTCCTCCATGCTTCCATGAACAGGTGTAATCTCCCCCCTGTTAGTACAGTTCCCCCACTTTTCATATGCTGGTAGGAACCAGACCCACCTACCTCCATAGTTATGGGTGTGTTCCTTTCCTCGGTTTCTTCATCCAACATTGTTTTGTTGGATGTACTGCTGGTTGGGGGTGGCACATTTTCCATGGGGTCCCCTCTGGGCCCTGGCCTAAAAAAGGCTTTCGGGGATGGTATGCGGACCTCGAGCTTTCACCAGTCCCATGGATTTGACGTCGACTGGTGGACGCGGTGGGGTACTGCCGTCTGGGTTGTGTGGGTCTGCTCGTTCCGGGGCCTGCCCTCATGAGGCCGAATGCTTTGGACTCTTCCTCGAGGTCTTTTATTTGTTTCGCCAAGTCTTTGCCAAACAGCAGGATCTGTGGCTCTAAGGCCGGTGTTTTGCACAGTCCTGCAAATTTGGGGTTGAGGGCAGGTCTTATTATCTCCTTATGGAGGTTGTTTATCTCGTATTGGGTGTTGCACAGCAGAGCTAGTGTGTCTTGCTGGTTTGTGGTCATTTCCACCCCATCCACGGAACGAGCGTAAGATGTAATAGCTGACGTCAAGAGCTTGAGGATACGCTGCAATACCGACATGTTGCGTGAATCATCTACAAGGGATGATACACTACCGTCCAATAATTCTGCTACAATTGACACTCCCAAATCTCTTTCACAGTTGTTCCGTTTATTGTCACGTGTACAGTGAAAAGCTTTTGTTGCGTGCTATCCAGTCAGCAGAAAGACAATACATGATTACAACTGAGCCATTTGCATGTACAGATGCATGATAAGGGAATAACATTTAGTGCAAGATAAAGCCAGCAAAGTCCAATCAACGGTAGTCCGAGGGTCACCAATGAGGTAGATGGTAGTTCAGTGCTGCTCTCTGGTTGTGGTAGGGTGGTTCAGTTGCCTGATAACAGCTGGGAATAAACTACCCCTGAATCTGGAGGTGTGTTGTTTCACATCTGTACCTTTTGCCTGATGGGAGGGGTAGAGGGTGGAAGGTGCATGGAATGAACTGCTAGAAGGCAGAAACTATAACAACATTTAGAACATTTAGACCAAAGGTGGACAGGTGGGACAAATGCAGATGGGGCATCTTGGCCGGCGTGGGCAAGCTGGGCATGCATGTATTCATCCTGTACAACTCTGACTATCAGCATTTTCTAGTCTCTTACATTATGTGACTAATGCAAGAGACTAGAAAATGTTAATAGTCAGAGTTGTACAGCATGAATACACGCCCAGCTTGCCCACGCCGGCCAAGATGCCCCATCTGCATTTGACCCACCTGCCCAACCTGTCCACCTTCTAGTTTAAAGAACGGAAAAGAAGGCACTAAATAGGATTTAATGCCAGGAAATGGGAAATTATTCACTTTGGTTGGAAGAATGGGACAACAGAATGTTCTTAAAATTTTAAATTGTGACATTCTTTTCCGTTCTTTAAATTAGAACGGTTGGGGGGGGAGGGACTCAAATAGAGAAAGCTAGTAGACATGTGTGAGGCAGGAGGCAGAGGGGGTGGAAGCAATAGGTAGCAAGGTGAAAAGTAAAAGTGGCAGGCAGACAAATCCAGGGCAAAAATCAAAAAGGGCCACTTTTCAACATAATTGTATAAGGGGTAAGAGCGTTGTAAAAACAAGCCTGAAGGCTTTGTGTCTCAATGCAAGGAGCATTCGTAATAAGGTGGATGAGTTGAATGTGCAGATAGCTATTAATGATTATGATATAGTTGGCATCACGGAGACATGGCTCCAGGGTGACCAAGGCTGGGAGCTGAACATCCAGGGATATTGAATATTCAGGAGGGATAGACAGAAAGGAAAAGGAGGTGGGGTAGCGTTGCTGGTTAGAGAGGAGATTAACGGAATGGAAAGGAAGGACATTAGCTTGGAGGATGTGGAATTGGTATGGGTAGAGCTGCAAAACACTAAGGGGCAGAAAACGCTAGTGTGAGTTGTGTACAGGCCACCTAACAGTAGTAGTGAAGTTGGGGATGGCATCAAACAGGAAATTAGAAATGCGTGCAACAAAGGTAAAACAGTTATAATGGGTGACTTCAATCTACATATAGATTGGGTGAATCAAATTGGCAGGGATGCTGAGGAAGAGGATTTCTTGGAATGTATGCGGGATAGTTTTCTAAACAAACATCTAGAGGAACCAACGAGAGAGCAGGCTATTCTAGACTGGGTATTGAGTAATGAGGAAGGGTTAGTTAGCAGTCTTGTTGTGCGTGCCCCCTTGGGCAAGAGTGACCATAATATGGTTGAGTTCTTCATTAGGATGGAGAGTGACATTGTTAATTCAGAAACAATGGTTCTGAACTTAAAGAAATGTAACTTTGAGGATATGAGACGTGAATTGGCCAGGATTGACTGGCAATTAATTCTAAAAGGGTTGACGGTGGATATGCAATGGAAGGCATTTAAAGACTGCATGGATGAACTACAAAAATTGTTCATCTGTGTCACTGGATCTTGGACTTTCTGACAGAGAGACCGCAGTCAGTCCGTGTGGGCAAGAACACTTCAGGCTCGATCACGCTGAGCACCGGCTCCCCTCAAGGCTGTGTGCTCAGCCCGCTGTTGTTCACTCTGCTCACACATGACTGTGCTGCCAGATTCAGGGAAAATAAAATCATAAAATTCGCGGACGACACTACAGTGGTGGGACTCATCAGTGGAGATGACGAAACAATGTACAGGGAGGAAGTAGAACAACTGGTGGACTGGTGCGGCAAAAACAACCTAGAATTGAATGTCGACAAAACTAAGGAGATGGTTGTCGACTTCAGGAGGGCGCAGCCAAAGCATACACCGCTCAACATTAGTGGCACTGCAGTGGAGAGAGTGGAGAGCATAAAGTTCCTCGGTGTGCAAATAACGGACAGCCTCACCTGGTCCAGGAACACCACTGGGACCGTCAAACGGGCCCATCAGCGACTGCACTTCCTGAGGAAACTAAAACAGGCCTCACTCCCCACCAACATCCTCAGGACTTTCGACAGGGGCACGGTGGAGTCTGTACTCACGTACTGCATAAATACGTGGTACTCCACCTGCAACTGTTCGGACAGGAAGGCTCTGCAGAGGGTAGTGAGGGGAGCAGAGAGGATCATTGGCGTCTCCCTACCCTCGGTACAAGAACTGTTCCAGAGCCGCTGTCTGAAGAAAGCACAGAGAATTGCCAAGGACAAACTGCACCCCCTCCACGCACACCTGGATCTCCTGCCATCAGGCAAGAGATATCGTAGCATCAAAGCCCGGACTACGAGGCTGTTAAACAGCTTCCTACCACAGGCTGTGAGGCTGCTAAACAGTCACTCTGCACCCACAGTCACTTGACTTGACTCTGCGGCTGGCACGGACACTTTAATACTGGCACTGGCCACTCGAATCAGCGGCCCCGGACATTTTTTATGATTGGTTTATTGAATTTTAACATTGTGTTTTTTTTTTTACCTGCTTTTAACTATTTATACTGTTCCATCAGGGACTGGATTGTTTTTAGTGTTATTATGTGTGAAGTGTTTAAATTTCATGTGCGATGCTCCGCTATTCACTGGGAAACGTCTTTTCATTTTGCACTGTAACAACTGTTGCTTGCAAGATGACAATAAAGGTTGATTGATTGATTGAGATTAACGGGATGGAAAGGAAGGACATTAGCTTGGAGGATATGGAATTGGTATGGGTAGAGCTGCAAAACACTAAGGGGCAGAAAACGCTAGTGTGAGTTGTGTACAGGCCACCTAACAGTAGTAGTGAAGTTGGGGATGGCATCAAACAGGAAATTAGAAATGCGTGCAACAAAGGTAAACAGTTATAATGGGTGACTTCAATCTACATATAAATTGGGTGAATCAAATTGGCAGGGGTGCTGAGGAAGAGGATTTCTTGGAATGTATGCGGGATAGTTTTCTAAACCAACATCTAGAGGAACCAACGAGAGAGCAGGCTATTCTAGACTGGGTATTGAGTAATGAGGAAGGGTTAGTTAGCAGTCTTGTTGTGCGTGCCCCCTTGGGCAAGAGTGACCATAATATGGTTGAGTTCTTCATTAGGATGGAGAGTGACATTGTTAATTCAGAAACAATGGTTCTGAACTTAAAGAAATGTAACTTTGAGGATATGAGACGTGAATTGGCCAGGATTGACTGGCAATTAATTCTAAAAGGGTTGACGGTGGATATGCAATGGAAGGCATTTAAAGACTGCATGGATGAACTACAAAAATTGTTCATCCCAGTTTGGCAAAAGAATAAATCAGGGAAGGTAGTGCATCCGTGGATAACAAGGGAAATCAGGGATAGTATCAAAACAAAAGATGAAGCATACAAATCAGCCAGAAAAAGCAGCATACCAGAGGACTGGGAGAAATTCAGAGACCAGCAGAGGAGGACAAAGGGCTTAATTAGGAAAGGGAAAATAGATTATGAAAGAAAACTGGCAGGGAACATAACAACTGACTGCAGATGTTTTTATAGATATGTGAAGAGAAATAGATTAGTTAAAACAAATGTAGGTCCCTTGCAGTCAGAAACAGGTGAATTGATCATGGAGAAGAAGGATATGGAAGACCAATTGAATAACTACTTTGGTTCTGTCTTCACGAAGGAAGACATAAATAATATGCCGGAAATAGCAGGGGACCGCGGTCAAAGGAGATGGATGAACTGAGTGAAATCCAGGTTAGTCGGGAAGTGGTGTTGGGTAAATTGAATGGATTAAAGGCTGATAAATCCCCAGGGCCAGATAGGCTGAATCCCAGAGTACTTAAGGAAGTAGCTCCAGAAATAGTGGATGCATTAGTGATAATTTTTCAAAACTCTTTAGATTCTGGAGTAGTTCCTGAGGATTGGAGGGTAGCTAACATAACCCCACTTTTTAAGAAGGGAGGGAGAGAGAAAACGGGGAATTACAGGCCAGTTAGTCTAACATCGGTAGTGGGGGAAACTGCTAGAGTCAGTTATTAAAGATGGGATAGCAGCACATTTGGGAAGTGGTGAAATCATTGGACAAAGTCAGCATGGATTTACGAAAGGTAAATCATGTCTGACGAATCTTATAGAATTTTTCGAGGATGTAACTAGTAGAGTGGATAAGGGAGAACCAGTGGATATGTTATATCTGGACTTTCAGAAGGCATTCGACAAGGTCCCACATAAGAGATCAGTATACAAACTTAAAGCACATGGTATTGGGGGTTCAGTATTGATGTGGATAGAGAACTGGCTGGCAGACAGGAAGCAAAGAGTAGGAGTAAACGGGTCCTTTTCAGAATGGCAGGCAGTGACTAGTGGGGTACCGCAAGGCTCAGTGCTGGGACCCCAGCTACTTACAATATCTATTAATGATCTGGACGAGGGAATTGAAGGCAACATCTCCAAGTTTGCAGATGACACTATGCTAGGGGGCAGTGTTAGCTGTGAGGAGGATGCTAGGAGACTGCAAGGTGACTTGGTTGGGTGGGTGAGTGGGCAAATGTTTGGCAGATGCAGTATAATGTGGATAAATGTGAGGTTATCCACTTTGGTGGCAAAAACAGGAAAGCAGACTATTATCTAAATGGTGGCTGATTAGGAAAAGGGGAGATGCAATGAGACCTGGGTGTCATGGTACACCAGTCATTGAAAGTAGGCATGCAGGTGCAGCAGGCAGTGAAGAAAGCAAATGGTATGTTAGCTTTCATAGCAAAAGGATTTGAGTATAGGAGCAGGGAGGTTCTACTGCAGTTGTACAGGGTCTTGGTGAGACCACACCTGGAGTATTGCGTACAGTTTTGGTCTCCAAATCTGAGGAAGGACATTCTTGCCATAGAGGGAGTACAGAGAAGGTTCACCAGGCTGATTCCTGGGATGTCAGGACTTTCATATGAAGAAAGACTGGATAGACTCGGCTTATACTCGCTAGAATTTAGGAGATTGAGGGGGGATCTTATAGAAACTTACAAAATTCTTAAGGGGTTGGACAGGCTAGATGCAGGAAGATTGTTCCCGATGTTGGGGAAGTCCAGGACAAGGGGTCACAGCTTAAGGATAAGGGGGAAATCTTTTAAGACCGAGATGAGAAGAACATTTTTCACACAGAGAGTGGTGAATCTCTGGAACTCTCTGCCACTGAGGGTAGTTGAGGCCACAGTTCATTGGCTATATTTAAGAGGGAGTTGGATGTGGCCCTTGTGGCTAGGGGGATCATGGGGTATGGAGAGAAAGCAGGTACGGGATACTGAGTTGAATGATATTGAATGGCGAATGGTGCAGGCTCTAAGGGCCGAATGGCCTACTCCTGCACCTATTTTCTAGGTTTATCCGACAGATAACAAATCCAAAGATAGACACAAAAATCTGGAGTAACTGAGCCGGTCAGTCAGCATCGTTGGAGAAAAGGAATGGGTGACTTTTCGGGTAGAAACCCTTGGATTTCGACCTGAAACATCACCCATGGCTTCTCTCCAGAGATGCTGCCTATCCCGCTGTTACTCCAGATTTTTGTGTCTATCTTCTGTTTAAACCAGCATCAGCAGATCCTTCCTACAGATAGAAAAACCAAACCACCTTCTCATAAAAGAGGGGGGAAGATAGAAAAGCTAGTAATGGTTGACTATTTGGCCTGATATCAAGAGCAGGGAAATTGGTAGAATTTATTTAGGAACTTGATAAAGAGGCCCTCGGTAGAAACATTAGGTCTGAATCTGCATGTACAAATCCTTCATCGTTTTTAACAATACTCTTCCCCAAGTTTACAAAGATGTTGCAAGGTCCTTGACCCTAACCTAGGGGGAAGGTTAGATGATTATGAATTTGTTCATTGGAGCACAGGAATCTATGGTGTGATCTTATAGAGGTGTATAAAAGCACGAGGGGAGTAGATAGGGTGAACACAGTGTATTTTATCCAGTGTGGGGGAAACAAAATACGGAGGAAGGTGAGAGGGGCAAGGATTAATAGGATTCTGATTGGCAACTTTATCACTCAAGTGTGGTGGGTATATGGAACGAGCTGCCGGAGGAGGTAGTTGAGGCACATACAATCACATTGAAGTCACTTGGACAGGAAAGATTTAGAGGGATGTGGGTCAAATGCTACCAATTGGGACTAGCATAGATGGGGCATGTTGGTCGGCGAGGAGCAGTTGAGCCTATAGGCCTGTTTCCATGCTGCACATCCAACTATTTTGAGAGGCTTTACGATTAAGACTAAATTCCAGCAGACTACATAACAAATGATTTCGAAAATTGTAATAATTCTCATTCCACCGTAGAAACAGCATGTAATGGACAATGCTGAGGGGTCAAAGTTCTGGTCAGAAGGTCGTACAGCACAGAAAGAGGCCCTACCCCGAGGTTTCCATGTAAGATGGTGGACTATTGAACAATGAATGGACAGAATCTCTGATGTCCATGTAAAGAGAGATTATTTCAAAAGAAGGTGCCATCTATCAAAAATACTATAATACTTTAAAATAATAAAATATTTCTGGTGATGGCAATTTCGAAACAAGTGAAACAGTTCTGGTTACATATTTGCAGGGAGGATGCAGAGGCTTTGGAATAGAATAGAATGCCTTTTATTGTCATTCAAACAGCTTGGTTTGAACGAAATTGCATTTTCAAGTCTTAACAATTACAAAAAAAACAAGACTCACACTTAACACAAACATCCGTCAGTGAATCTCCAACATCTCCTCACTGTGATGGAAGGCAAAAGTCTTATCTCTTCCCTTGCTCTTCTACCGCGGTCCAGCTGTCCAACTGTAACGTCGAGGCGAACTGGGGCTCCCGATGTTAAAACCCCCGGCGGGCCATGATAAGTCCC
>NC_073393.1:0-85000 GCF_028641065.1 Leucoraja erinaceus | reverse complement strand
AAACATTTGATAAAGGGCCTGTCCCACTTTCCCGAGTTATTCACAAATTCTCCTGAGTTTTCAAACTCGCAGAATGTTCGTAACAAGTCCGTAGGAGGCTGTAGGAGACCGTGGATATATCTTAGCGGCTTTATGCCAGCCGTAGGTACTTGGGCTATTTTTTTTACTCATGGACATTTTTCATCATGCTGAAAAAACGTCCTGACTTACCTGATGCCCCGAGTACCTACGGCTTCCTACGGACTTGTTACAAAGCAGTACAGGCCCTTAAGAGTGATAAGAACCCTCAAGGTATGACTACACCTGAAACATGATTAAGAAAGAACTGCAGATGCTGGAGAAATCGATGGTAGACAAAAATGCTGGAGAAACTCAGTGGGTGAGGCAGCATCTATGGAGCGAAGGAAATAGGTGACGTCTCGCGTCACCCATCCCTTCGCTCCATAAATGCTGTCTCACCCGCTGAGTTTCTCCAGCATTTTTGTCTATATCTGAAACGTGTGCTCAGCATTGTTATTTTCAAAGCTTCTGGTATTTCTTTTCTGGTCTACCAGCTACAGGCACATAACAGTAACTCAACAGGAAAATAAAAGCATGGAAAATGTAGACTGTTAGTAGTAAAACAAAATAAATTTAATTTAATTGAGGTAACAGCAGAAACATTACTGGGTTAAAATCTTGTTTGCAAGAATGTTTTGTGAAGCAAACTTTTGCATCCGGAGGAATAGTGTCACAAAAGCAACTAACAACTAATTTCATGATGAAAAGAGTTAAACACAAAGTAAAACACTGAGAATACATGAGAATTCCACAGACAGCACCCAAGGTCAGGATTGAACCTGGGTCTCTGACGCTGGGAGGTGGCATGCTCTACCAGCTGTGCCACCGTGTTATGTCTCGGCTGCCTGGGCTGACGGTGCCAAATTACTCTCTCCACACCAACACACTGTGTTTAGGTCGCCTGCTCTGTCCGTAAAGGAGGAAGAGTTCAGTGGAAGAGGAAGAGTCAATGGCACAAATAGGGAACGTGTAGAGGGAGCAACCTGGGGGGAATAGTGGGTGTGATGGACTGACTGCAGGGGTCTGGGGGTCGGTCAGCACTCTGCTGGCCGCAAGTCTGATGGGACCTGCTTCTGGTGTTAGACTGGGTCAACCTGCTTCTGGTGTTAGACTGGGTCAACTATAGGACCTGCTCTTGATGTTAGACTGGGTCAATAATAGGACCTGCTCCAGGTGTTAGACTGGGTCAACAATAAGACCTGCAGCAGACTGGGTCAGTGTGGGACCTGCTCCAGGTGTTAAGTTTGGGTCAACCTGCTCTAGGTGTTAGACTGAGATAACTTGCCCCTGGTGTCAGACCAGGTCAACTATAGGACGTGTTGCAGAGTGGGTCATTATGGGACTGTTTCTGGTGTTAGACTGGGTCAATAATTTTTGATAATGAATAATGAAGAATATTCGTCATAATAACGAAGAAAGCAAAGCAACATCTTTTCTCTTGCCCCCCCCCCCCCCCCCCCCCCCCCCCCCCCAGTGCAGTCTTGCTCCATACACAATCCAGTCCTCCAATGGATTGCTGGTAGTTGATGTACGATGACCAGTGGAACAGCTTCATTGAAGACAGCAAAAAATTGCAAAGAATTGTGGGCAAAGCACAGACCATCACACAAACAAACCAACCTCCATTGACTCCATCTACACTTCACGCTGCCTCGGCAAGGTCAGCAGCATAATCCAAGGACCAGCCTCTGCTCTCATCTCTCATCAGGGAAGAGAGATCTACAGAGGTTTGAAAACAAATACCTCCAGATTCATGAACAGTTCCTTTCCAGCTGCTATCAGGCAACTCATCAGCCAGAGTGCTGTCCTTTGAACTATCTGGAATTGGACTTTATCAGGCTTCAATGTTACATCTCGCACTAAATGTTGTACCCTCTATCTATGCACCGTGGATGTCTTGATTGTATTCATATATAGTCTTTTCTTTGACTAGAGGGCATATAAACAAGTTTTTCACTGTACCTCAATGCATATGACCATAATAAACCAAGTCTCAGATCAAGTGTTATTAGCAGCAAATAAATGACTTATAAAGGTACAAAAGTACTTTGCAGTTTCAGCAAACTTTTCTTCCCCCAAACTTTTCTCCCCCAAGAAAACACTCCTACTAATGCTCACAAACAAGATGATGTGAAGAAGGTTAAAATCTATATCCCACAGTTCATAATTGAAGCACAATTTAAGTTTGTGCCTTATGACTGCAGGCGTAGAACTGATTAATATCCGATTCTAAATATTTGTAGCTACCCTTTTTGGTTCCACGGTGTGCATGAAGTGAATAGTGGGGACACTGTCGTCTTCCTCCTCGTACTCCGCTTTGAGTCTCTGGCCGTATTCCACATTGTTGGTGTGGGGGGCAGTCACGTGCAGCTCTACACCGTGCTCATCAGCGCCTCCCTCACGTACCGCTGGCAGGCGCATCCAGTCCGGCCTCTCGTCCGAGTTCGCCTTGACGCTTTTGTCCTTCTCTTCTTCAGAGGAGCTGCTCTCTTCACTGTTTCCATTCAATGCGTGCGCCAACCTGAATTAAAAATCATGGATTACTACAACAGCGGCAACCGATTTGTTCTGTGGTCACGGAGACATCAGGGACTGCAGACGCTGGTTTACAAAATAAAAGACACAAAGTGCTGGAGCAACTCAGTGGGTCAAGCAGCATCTCAAGAGAATACATTTCAAGTCAGGACCCTTCTTCAAGCTGATAGGAGTGGTGGGGGAGGGGAGGGGGAAAGGTGGTGGTGAGACAAAGGCTAGAGAGTGATAGGTAGATTAGGCGAGGGGCGGTTTGATTGGCAAATGGTTGAACAAATACCAGATGAATCTTACATTTTTTTTGTCTTTTCATTTCTAGCCTTTGTCCGCCCATCTGCCAATCATAAGTCCCCTCCCTGTACCCACCTATCACTTGACCCATGTCTGAAGGGGCCTGATCCTAAACCCCATCTTATCCATGTTCTCCAGGGATGCTGCCTAACCCACCGAGCTATTGCAGTATTTCTTGCCTAATCCACATCCTATTCCTCACATTCCTAAACAATCTTCACGATCTAACTATTCAAGGTATCAAGCTCAAGAGGCTCACCAATTACTCAATAACACATGGAATTATATTTTGACCGTGGCCTATGAAATTTACTCTTAACAATTTTACAAGACGGACTTTGCTTTAATAAAAACAATATGTAAATATGACCAAAAAAAATCAATGACTGGTCCTATAACATGGTGAAATGTTGTCTAATTCTTGGAGGGAACAAGAAAACGTACTTTTGAATGGTTAGGAACCAGGGCAACTGAGCGTAACAGAAATTTGATGAAAGATACATTACATTAAAATAGGCCACAAATAGTAAACAATGCAAACTGATTATCTGTGCAATTTGAATGCCAGTATTTCACGTTAAATATCTTCAATAGCTCTGACATTCTGATGATAAAGTAAGAGTCAATTAAATGCCTGTCTATTTTGACCATCAATCATATATCATATTAAGACTAAAGCTTGACCTCACTATCTCCATCGCAGGTGATAGACGTCTAACCGACATCCACTATAAACCCACTGACTCCCATGGCTATCTAGACTACTTTTCTTCCCACCCTGCTTCCTGTAAGGACTCCATCCCCTACTCCCAATTCCTCCGTCTTCGTCGCATCTGCTCCCAGGATGAGGTGTTCCACACCAGGGCATCAGAAATGTCTTCATTCTTCAGGGAACGGGGGTTCCCCTCCTCCACCATAGATGAGGCTCGCACCAGGGTCTCCTCAATACCCCGCAACACTGCTCTCTCCCCATCCCCCCACTCGGAACAAGGGCAGAGTCCCCCTTGTCCTCACCTTCCACCCCACTAGTCGTCACATACAACATATAGTCCTCCGTCATTTCGTCACCTCCAACATGACCCCACCACTCGCCACATTTTCCCATCTCCCCCCCGTCTGCTTTCCGCAAAAACCGTTCACTCCGTAACTCCCAGGTCAATCTTCCCTTCCCACCCGTACCACCACCTCCCCGGGCACTTTCCTTTGCAACAGCAAGAAATGCAACACCTGTCCCTTTAACTCCCCCCTCGACTCCATTCAAGGACCCAAGCAGTCGTTCCAGGTGCGACAGAGGTTCACCTGCACCTCCTCCAACCTCATCTATTGCATCCGCTGCTCTAGATGTCAGATGATCTACATCGGTGAGACAAAGTGTAGGCTTGGCGATCGTTTCGCCGAACACCTCCGCTCGGTCCCCATTAACCAACCTGATCTTCCTGTGGCTCAGCACTTCAACTCCCCCCTCCCATTCAGAATCTGACCTTTCTGTCCTGGGCCTCCTCCATGGCCAGAGTGAGCACCACCGTAAATTGGAGGAGCAGCACCTCATATTCTGCTTGGGCAGTCTGCATCCCAGTGGTCTGAACATTGACTTCTCCAATTTCCGGTATCCCTTGCTGTCTCCTCCCCTTCTCAGCTCTCCCTTAGCCCTCTGGCTCCTCCTCTTCCTTTCTTATTCCCGTCCCCCCCACCCAGCATCAGTCTGAAGAAGGGTTTTGGCCCGAAAATTCTTCTATTCCTTCGCTCCATAGATGCTGCCGCACCCGCTGAGTTTCTCCAGCATTTTTGTCTACCTCAGTTTAAAGCTTAAGGCAAATGATTCGGTCCATATCTCTCTAAACCTTTATTATCCGCATGCTTATCCAAATGTCTTTTAAATGTTATAGTACCTGCCTCAACTACCTCTTCTGGCAGCTCGTTCCATACACCCACCACACTCTGAGTGCACAAGTTGCCCCTCAGATTCCTATTCAATCTTGCCCATCTCATGATGAACTTATGTCCTCTGGTTCTAGATTCCCCTACCCTGGGTATGAGACATTATGTGCATTCATCCTATCTATTCCCCTCATGATTTTACTGAAGTAAATATTGCTCCTTCACAGAGAACCTTTTGCGGGCTGCATGATATAAATATCCTTGCATCAACAGCAAATCGCTATTCCGATGAAGATTACGAGAAGATTAAGCAAGACTGAAATTAAATGCTTCTTTCAGTATCTTCTCCCCCATTATCGTCAGGTATTCTTTGATAATGAACACTAGCATACAAATGTGTAAAACACAAAGTGCTGTAGGAACACAGCAGGTCAGGCAGCACCGTCTAGCTTGGCAATCAAGCAGATCAAATAGTTGTGCTGAAAGAGTAGGATGTGGCGTCAGTTGAAAGTCAGACCACTTGTGTCAGTGATTACGAGGGCTGTCACGTGACGTCATGGGGTTAAGGGGAGTATCCTGCCACATAAGCAGATCTCACCTTGAGATCACCCCAGTCAACAGGTAGCTGAGCTCGAGACAACACCCTCGCTCAGCTGCAGCAGCAATAATATTATGTTAGAGGATCAAACGTGGAGGTATTTCGAACCTATTATCTCACTGAATAAAGCAACTCATTATTCACCACGTTTGGTGCCACAACAAGGAAATGTTTAATAACACAAATAATAATAAAGACTTGGTTAACAAATTAAATGGATTAAAATGCTTAAACATATTTTATGACGACTTCAATAACAATGACGTTCCAGTCGTGGCTATTTAAGCTGTGAACGGATTACCTATCGATTTCATCCTGCATCTCTTCCTGTTTCTCCAGCTCATCCAGCCTGTCCCACAATTCCTTCTGGGATAACAGTTCAGACTTGCAGTCTCCGCCACCATCACCAACCTCCAAATCAGCCACAAAAATCTCTTTGGGCTTGCAGTTTTCCTTTGGCGTGTGTGCTCTCCTGTGTTTCCCTGCCACACCGGCATGTTTTAAACAACCTGATCAAAATTAGAATTTTCAAATGTCAGGCATCTACTTTAAAATAATGTAACTGCACCATTACTAGCAGAAGAGACTAATTAGGCAGCATAAGTGCTGCAATGATTTAAGGCTTTGACATTTTTCAGTTATCATCGTACAAGGACAACACTAACACACACGAAAAGAAAGTGGCCAATTTCACGTTCATTTCTAAGTTTAAAGGTTTTAGGTCATTTGGCAATAATTAATTTATGAATAAGGATAATATATTGCCAGGCAAAAGTATTTCAGAAATTATTCAAAGATATTTAAAAAAATATATTATAAATATGTTCTATATTCTAATGTGCAAAAACTTCTCTATCATTTAAAAAAGTAAAAAATCTAACTTTTAATCAGGTATTTGTGATAAAACCTTAACTCCCTTGTCTCAAATACTTCCATTAATCAATCTCAATGGGGAATTTGCAAAGTGGGAATTTGTTAATGCCATCACTGAAATGTTCATGTCTTTTATCACAATGGCTTTAGTGCACACACTATTCCTGTCTGCAGCTACGAAGGAAGTGTCTGAAAAGGTTAGCAACTCATGGATTATGTTACACGTGTACACTATTGAAGATTGCTTTCCAATTGTAATTTTACTTTGTGACTTTGAGTTGCAGAGTAAGATTCTGAGTGCATTTCTTCTCATTTGCAGCAATTCTACAGCGGCTAACCTTTTTGTTGTCGGGTGGGGCAAAGTACAGAAGAGGAAACAACATTTAGACTTGTAACATTACTGGTTCAGCCTTTGCACATGGCTATGATTGCTATCAATGTGTGCAAGTTAATTTGGTTGAAAAATAAACACAAGATCCTTATCCCTCCCCACAAGAATGTTTTATACTCCCGAGTCCCAGTTATAAACTTCAAATTAAAATTCTTACAGGAAATAAACAGTAGAAACAAAATGTTAAATACCGTCAGAAATTAAATCTTTAGTTTCTACATCTTCATTCTCAATTTCTTCGTGTATTTCTATGATATCTTCCTTTTCCTAATCAAAGAAGATTATGCAATAAAAGTTCAGTTGTATTTATATGACTCGTTTTATCTGCAAATATTGAAATATTAATTTGCAAAAGCAGAAATACATTTGTTTTTCGCCTGTCTCCATCCATGGTTGCTAATCACAGTCATCTTTCAATGGACAATAGACAATTGACAATGTACAGGAGTAGGCCATTCGGCCTTTCGAGCCAGCATCACCATTCACTGTGATCATCGCTGATCATCCACAATCAGTACCCTGTTCCTGCCTTCTCCCTATATCCCTGGACTCCACTATCTTTAAGAGCCCTATCTAACTCTCTCTTGAAAGCATCCAGAGAATCAGCCTCCACCGCCCTCTGAGGCAGACAATTCCACAGATTCACAACTCTCTGGGTGAAAATGTTTTTCCTCATCTCCGTTCTAAATGGCCTACCCATTCTTAAACAGTGGCCCCTGGTTTTGGACTCTTCTAACATCGGGAACATGTTTCCTGCCTCTAGCGTGTCCAATCCCTTAATAATCTACTTGTTTCAATAAGATCCCATCCTTCTAAATTCCAGTGTATACAAGTCCAGTCGCCCCATCCTTTCAACATATGACAGTCCCACCATCCCAGGAATTAACCATATAACCATATAACAATTACAGCACGGAAACAGGCCATCTCGACCCTTCTAGTCCGTGCCGAACACGTATTCTCCCCTAGTCCCATACACCTGCGTTCAGACCATAACCCTCCATTCCTTTCCCGTCCATATAACTATCCAATTTATTTTTAAATGATAAAAACGAACCTGCCTCCACCACCTTCACTGGAAGCTCATTCCACACAGCCACCACTCTCTGAGTAAAGAAGTTCCCCCTCATGTTACCCCTAAACTTCTGTCCCTTAATTCTCAAGTCATGTCCTCTCAGTGGGAAAAGCTTATCCACGTCAACTCTGTCTATCCCTCTCATCATTTTAAAGACCTCCATCAAGTCCCTCCTTAACCTTCTGTGCTCCAAAGAATAAAGCCCTAACTTGTTTAACCTTTCTCTGTAACTTAGTTGCTGAAACCCAGGCAAATTAACCTCGTGAATTAATAGCAAGAATGTCCTTCCTCAAATTTGGAGATCAAACCTGCACACATTACTCCGGGTGTGGTCTCACCAGGGCCCTGTACAACTGCAGAAGGACCTCTTTGCTCCTATACTCAACTCCTCTTGTTATGAAGGCCAACATGCCATTAGCTTTCTTCACTGCCTGCTGTACCTGCATGCTTACTCTCAGTGACTAATGTCCAAGGACACCCAGATCTCATTGTACTTCCTCTTTTCCTAACTTGACACCATTCAGATAATAATTTGCCTTCCTGTTTTTGCCACCAAAGTGGATAACCTCACATTTATCCACATTAAACTGCATTTGCCATGCATCTGTCCACTCACCCAACCTGTACAAGTCACCCAGCATCCTCATAGCATCCTCCTCACAGCATCCTCCTCACTGTTCACACTGCCACCCAGCTTTGAGTCATCTGCAAATTTGCTAATGTTACTTTTAATCCCTTCATGTAAACCATTGATGCACATTGTAAATAGCTGTGGTCCCAGCACCGAGCCTTGCGGTACCCCACTAGTCGCTGTCTGCCATTCTGAAAGTAACCCGTTAATCCCTACTCTTTGTTTCCTGTCTGCCAACCAATTTTCTATCCATGTCAGTATCCTACCTCCAATACCATGTGCTCTAATTTTGCCCACTAATCTCCTACGTATGTGTGACTTTATCAAATGCTTTCTGAAAGTCCAGGTACACTACATCCACTGGATCTCCCTTGTCCATTGTCCGAGTTACATCCTCAAAAAATTACAGAAGATTATTCAAGCATGATATCCCCTTCGTGAATCCATGCTGACTCGGACTAATCCTGCTACTGCTATTCAAATGTGCTGCTATTTCATCTTTTATAATTGACTCCAGCATCTTCCCCACCACCATGTCAGGCTAACTGGTCTATAATTATGTTTTCTTTCTCCCTCCTTTCTTAAAAAGTGGGATAACATTACCTGCCCTCCAATCCACAGGAACTGATCTTGAATCTATATAACATTCTAGAGCCACTTCCTTAAGTACCCTGGGATACAGACCATCAAGCCGTGGAGATTTATCAGCCTTCAGTCCCATCAGTCTACTAAACACCATTTCCTGCCTAAAGCGGATTTTTCCTTCAGTTCCTACATCACCCTGGGTCCTCTGGCCACTAGTACATCTGGGAGATTGTCTTTCTTAGTGAAGACAGATTCAAAGTACCTGTTCAACTCGTCTGCCATTTCTTTGTTCCCCATAATAATTCCACCTGTTTCTGTCTTCAAGGGGCTCACATTTATCTTAACTAATTTTTTCCTCTTTACATACCTAAAGAAGCTTTTACTAGCCTCATTTATATTCTCGTCTAGCATGTTGAAATCTCCCATAACCACCGTAGCATTACCTTTACTACATGCCAATTTTAACTCTTGATTCAGCTTGCACCCTGTATCCAGGCTATTGCTTGGGGGGTCTGTAAATCTCCCATTAGGGTCCTTTTACCCTTACAATTCCTCAGTTCTATCCATACTGACTACACCTCCTGGTTCTATGTCACCCCTCGCAAGGGACTAAATTTCATTCCTTACCAACAGAGTTTCAGCAATAGCAACGCTTTTTGAGAACAGGTGCGTATTCTGTGACATTAAATAATGTGGCTCAGTGATCAGATTATTGAGAGAACCTTTAATACTGAGCTGAGGGAAATGTTAAATGTTAATTGTGGATGATCAGCCATGGATGCACGGTAATTCATTGGTGCATGTGACAAAGAAATTTGAACCTTGATCACAGTGAATGGCGGTGCTGGCTCGAAGGGTCGAATGGCCTACTCCTGCACCTATTGTCTATTGTGTAATATACTCAGTGGCTGAGAACCGAACTAAAGCCAAAGACAACATGAGATAACAAAATGAAAGCTTTTGACAACCTCAGAACATGAAAGCTCCAGATATAATTTCTGTAATTTGTCCCATTATCTTCAAAGGAGATAAATAATGCCATCTTAACTGTTCTACAGCTTGTCAAATATACACGGTTTTTTTTCAGGTTTATTTTTCACATTTCAGGTTTATTTTTTTAAATTATGGAATCAAAACAGGTACTGGATGTTTTGACACAGAGTTGTATTTTATAAATTTTACAATTTCTCTCATAGTTGGAGGATGGGATAAAACAAAGAATCTGGAGCTGTGCAGCATTTAATTTCACTTTTAGTTCTAGCCAGCTCAGGCCTTGTCTTCAGATCTGTAAGCCAGACTTCTTAGTTCTTAGTTTTTAAATTACCTACAAATATTGTTTTTTTTAATCCAGACAATACTAGTATTCCGTAAACTGATAGCTTCAGGACATAATAATGATTAGGAGTTGAGATCTCTTCAACATAATCTGCACCATGCAAGGCAGTGATGCAAGGAACAGCAAATGCTGGAATCTGGCACAAAACACCACAAACATTACTATAGACTTTAGAGATACAGTGTGGAAACAGGCCATTCAGCCCACCGAGTCCGTTATGAGCAGTGTAGCACTATCCTCACATCAGGGACAATTTACAATAGCCAATTACCTCCAAACCGGCACATCTTTGGAATGTGGGAGGAAACCAGAGAACCCGGAGAAAACCCACGCAATCACAGGGAGAACGCACAAAAGTCCAGTTCTTTCTTTGCATTAATGTTAGGTTTCCTTTTTAATTTATTGACCACAAACTACTTGTACGTTCATCAAGCCTCATCATTTAGCCTGGTCACATTTAGCAATGCTGCTTCACCTTCTCTACACTATTAGAAGTCATTTACTTCCACGTTTCAGAGACAGCCATTGAACACCATGTTTACATACAACATAGGCATGTTGTGCTCTCCTAAAGTGAAGGAAATATTCATGTGAATAAGTATAACAACATTTCTTGTTAAATAAGCCAAAGAAAAAACGCCGAAATATCACTTACATTAACCCGTTTCTCCCAATCAGTGAAGCGAATCCTAGATTCAAAGTTGTTCATAACTTTGTGAAGATCGTCCAGTGCTTCTTGGACATCTGAAAAAGCAGACAATTAAACTGTAAACATTACAACCTAGAAGAAAAGCAGCTATTTATTGAAACTAAAAAAAGTAGCTGAAGTAGCTCAACGGGTCAGGCAGCATCTCTGGAGAGAAGGAATGGGTCTGAGGAAGGGCCTCGACCCAAAACGTCACCCGTTCTTTCTCTCCAGAGAGAGAAACATAGAAAATATATGCAGGAGTAGGCCATTCAATATGATCATGGCTGATCATCCAACTCGGTATCCTGTACCTGCCTTCTCTCCATACCCCCTGATCCCTTTAGCCACGGGCCACGTCAATATAGCCAATGAACGGGCCTCAACTACCTTCTGTGGCAGAGAATTCCACAGATTCACCACTGTGTGAAAAATGTTTTTCTCATCTCGGTCCTAAAAGATTTCCCCCTTATCCTTAAACTGTGACCCCTTGTTCTGGACTTCCCCAGCATCGGGAACAATCTTCCTGCATCTAGCCTGTCCAACCCCTTAAGAATTTTGTACGTTTCTATTAGATCCCCCCTCAATCTTCTAAATTCTAGCGAGTACAAGCCGAGTCTATCCAGTCTTTCTTTATATGAAAGTCCTGACATCCCAGGAATTAGTCTGGTGAACCTTCTCTGTACTCCCTCTATGGCAAGAATGTCTTTCCTCAGATTAGGAGACCAAAACTGTACGTAATATTCCAGGTGTGGTTTCACCAAGACCCTGTACAACTGCAGTAGAACCTCCCTGCTCCTATACTCAAATCCTTTTGCTATGAAAGCTAACATACCATTCGCTTTCTTCACTGCCTGCTGCACCTGCATGCCTACTTTCAATGACACCCAGGTCTCGTTGCATCTCCCCTTTTCCTAATCGGCCACCATTCAGATAATAGTCTACTTTCCTGTTTTTGCCACCAAAGTGGATAACCTCACATTTATCCACATTATACTGCATCTGCCATGCATTTGCCCACTCACCCAGCCTATCCAAGTCACCTTGCAGCCTCCTAGCATCCTCCTCACAGCTAACACTGCCCCCCAGCTTCGTGTCATCCGCAAACTTGGAGATGTTGCATTCAATTCCCTCGTCCAAATCATTAATATATATTGTAAATGGCTGGAGTCCCAGCACTGAGCCTTGCGGTACCCCACTAGTCACTGCCTGCCATTCTGAAAAGGACCCGTTTACTCCTACTCTTTGCTTCCTGTCTGCCAGCCAGTTCTCTATCCACATCAATACTGAACCCCCAATACAAGGGGGTTTCCAGAACAAGGGGTCACAGTTTAAGGATAAGGGGGAAATCTTTTCGGACCGAGATGAGGAAAACTTTTTTCACACAGAGAGTGGTGAATCTCTGGAATTCTCTGCCGCAGAAGGTAGTTGACGCCAGTTCATTGGCTATATTTAAGAGGGAGTTAGATGTGGCCCTTGTGGCTAAAGGGATCAGGGGTTATGGAGAGAAGGCAGGTACAGGATACTGAGTTGTATGATCAGCCATGATCATATTGAATGGCGGTGCAGGCTCGAAGGGCCGAATGGCCTACTCCTGCACCTATTTTCTATGTTTCTATGTTTCTAATACCGTGTGCTTGTATAGTTTGTATACTAATCTCTTATGTCGGACCTTGTTGAATGCCTTCTGAAAGTCCAGATATAACATATCCACTGGTTCTCCCTTATCCACTCTGCTAGTTACATCCTCGAAAAATTCTATAAGATTCGTCAGACATGATTTACCTTTCATAAATCCATGCTGACTTTGTCCAATGATTTCACCACTTTCCAAATGTGCTGCTATACCATCTTTAATAACTGACTCTAGCAGTTTCCCCACTACCGATGTTAGACTAACTGGTCTGTGATTCCCCGTTTTCTCTCTCCCTCCCTTTTTAAAAAGTGGTCGAGGAAGAACCGGAGGGCTTTGAGACCATCCTGGTGGGGGATGGAGGTGTAGAGTGACTGGACGTCCATGGTGAAGATGAGGGGGTGAGGGCCTAGAGAATGGAATGCGTGGAGACGACGGAGAATGTCTGAGGTGTCTTGAACATAGGTAGGGAGGGATTTAACCAAGAGGGATAGGATGGAGTCAAGATATGTGGAAATGAGTTCGGCACAAACAGGCAGAGACAATGGGTCTACCGGGACAGTCAGGTTTGTGGATTTTGGGGAGAAGGTAAAATCGGGCCGTGCGGGGCTGGGGAACGATGTGGTTGGAGGCTCGGTCGGGCAGGGCGTGGGAGTTGATGAAGTCGGTGATGGTGCTAGAGATGGTGACCTGGTGCTCGTCAGTGGGGTCATGTTCCAGGGGTAAGTAGGAGGAGGTGTCCGAGAGTTGGCGCGTGGCCTCAGCTTTGTAGAGATCGACGCGCCAAACTACCACGGCACCTCCCTGTTGGCTGGTTTGATAACCCAATCAGGTCAGGGGGTGGGGGGATGAGAGGGCTGTGGTGTGGGTGGGGAAGATCAGGGGTCACATAGTTAGAGGGGGATGGGGAAGACTCAGTGGAACTGCCACTGAGGTTAACAAGGCTGGGCAGACTGGCACTAGGACCCAGTGGAGTCAAACCCGGGAGAGTGAGAGTTAGTAGCGTGGAGGCTTCAGGCCCAGTGCAGAGTCCAGTTTGCAGGTAAGGCGATGGCTGTGGGATGCTGGAGGGAGGTGGAGTGGTGAGGGTCGGCGGACCCGATGGTAAGAGTCCGTGGGTGGTGGAGTCGGGGTACGCGGGCGATGCTTGGGAGGTCCCGGTGGGCGGATGGTCGGTGGGGCGGCGCGTGGTGGCCAGCCCGGTAAGGCGACGAGATGAGTCGGGTGCGGTGCGGCAGCCATGTTCGGGGAGCCCCGCTCCGGCGCTGCTGTTAGATGGGCCGGGTGCGGTGGCGATATTAGGCGGGCCCAGTGCGACGGCGATGTTCAGTGGGCCCTTCACCTGCCTACAATCTCTCCGGTTGAGTAGGCTGGTCTCTATTCCATGGAGCATAGGAGAATGAGGGGAGATCTTATAGAGGTGTATAAAATCATGAGAGGAATAGATCGGGTAGATGCACAGTCTTTTACCCAGAGTAGGGGAATAGAGAACCAGAGGACATGGGTTCAAGGTGAAGGGGAAAACATTTAATAGGAATCTGAGGAGTTTTTCACACAGAATGTGGTGGGTGTATGGAACAAGCTGCCAGAGGAGGTAGTTGAGGCTGGGACTATCCCATCGTTTAAGAAATAGTTGGACAGATACATGGATAGGACAGGTTTGGAGGGTTATGGACCAAGCGCAAGCAAGTGAAACTAGGGCAGCTGGAACATTGTTGGCTGGTGTGGGCGAGTTGGGCCAAAGGGCCTGTTCCACACTGCCTTACTCTATGACTGGTGTGATAGGCAAACACAACATATAATACATACATATTAGGCACAAAATGGAACAGCTAAGGACCTTGCTGCCTGACCTGCCGAGTTACTCTATCTAGACACAAAAAGCTGTAGTAACTCAGCAGGCCAGGCAGCATCTCTGGAGAGAAGGAATGGGTGACGTTTCGATTCAAGTCCCTTCTTCAGACTGGTCAGGGAAAAGGTAAATGAGAGATATAGACAATGATGTAGAGAGATAAAGAACTGTGTTTTGCTCAAGATGCTGGCATCTGTGGTTCCTTGTGTCACTGCTAAATAACTCTGTAGTGAGTAGAACTGCGGTCTCACAGCTCCAGAGACCAGAGTTCAATCCTGACCTCAGGTGCTCCTCTGTGGAGTTTTGTACTCTCTCCTTCTGATACAAGATACATTTAATTGTCATTTGGACCCCTTGAGGTCCAAACGAAATGCCGTTTCTGCAGCCATACATTACAAACACATAGACCCAAGACACAACATAATTAACATAAACATCCATCACATAGCTGTGATGGAAGGCCTAATAAACTTATCTCTCCACTGCACTCTTCCCCCCCCCCGATGTCAGAGTCAAAGTCAAAGCCCCCGGCTGGCGATGGCGATTGTCCAGCGGCCATTAAAGCAACGCCGGGTGGTGCGAGGTCGCACACCGGGTCTTGGTGTTAGAGCCCCCGGTGTGCGCTCACAGAGTCCTGCGGCCATTCCAAGCCGCGCGGGGCAGTGATGTTAGGCCCCGCTCCAGGAGCTCTTCAACCCCGCAACTCGGGCGGGGGAAGTCGCCGTTGCGAGAGCCCTGAAAAGCGGTCTCCCTCCAGGGAGCCGCGGGCTCCCGGTGCCGCCGTCCACAGACCTGCCGTTGGAGCCTCCGACTCTCCGGTAGCAGCAGCAGCAGCAGCGCTCCTCCACCGCTCCACCCGCTCCGGACTCGGCCAGCCCTGCGACGGCGACGGTGAGTCGTAGCACCAGAGTCCCCGGCTTCTTCCTGTTGGAGGCCGCTCCTCGTTGCGGCCCCAACGACAACGGAAACCCGACGAGAAAAGGTCGGGTCTCCAGTGCAGGGAGAGATTTGATCCTGTGTTTTTCCTCCAGGTGCTTTAGTTTCCTCTCACATCTCAAAGAAATGAGGCCGATAGGTTAACTGACCACTGTAAATCACCTCTAGTAGGTAGATTGGTGATAGAATCCAGAGAGAGTTGATAGAAATGTGGGGAGAATTAAAATGGATAAATGTAGGATTAGTGTAAATGGGTGCTTGCTTGATGGTCAGAAATGTGTATTTCCATGCAGTATGTCTCTAGCTCTATTTGTTTACAGTGTAACAGATATAATAAAGGTAATGTTGAAAAAGGATTTCATAAATCTATATCTAATGCTTCGTAAAGGAACACCCAATGTTATAAAAATAAAATGGCATCTGAAATCAGGAAGTCAAAGTGTAACACTAGTGGGACTGCACTGCTGAAGTTTGCTCCAAGTCATTAAAGTTCGGCGACAATTAGGCCTTTTTACACTGCAGCTGATTAGTGTTGTTGCCAGATCAACTAAACCTTGAAGTCATTTAATCTTAGCATCTGCAAAGGTCAAACTTGGACGATTCAATAACTCAAGAACTATTTGACAGGTTTCAACCAAGCATATCCAAAAATCAATACTCTAAAACCATGCCCATGGTTGTTAAACCCTGGAGGTCAGAGAAAAGGTTGTGGCTGTGGAATATACTGTTTAATTGCAAAAGTAGTATAACTATACAGGGATCTAAAAACAGCTTTTGGTGGGAAGCTAAAATTATCCATGTCTCGCAAGTGTTAGAATGACAGACAAATCACTGAAAAACAAACAAGATCTTGCTGGGGAAGCCAGCAGTTCATGGTGAACATGCAACATTATCCCAAGATTAGCTCGCAGGAAGCTTAGGACAACTGCACTAGCATACCTGAAGGTGGAACGTGCAATACACAAGAGTCCAGCAGCAGAACTACAGATTTACTGAGTCACTAGGCCATTGACTGAGAAATCTGCTGAAGTATGCTGCACTTAGTTCAGGATATGCAAGCCATTTGAAATAATTTTATGTGGTTGAGTAAGAAGACCAACTTATTTGCATTTTTTTGTTTCAGGATTTTAATAACTCTAGCATTTTTAATGAATTCTGATGACACAAAGCTGGGTGGCAGTGTGAGCTGTGAAGAGGATGTCAGGAGGTTGCAGGGTGACCTGGACAGGTTGAGTGAGTGGGCAGATGCGTGGCAGATGCAGTAAAATATAGATAAATGTGAGGTTATCCACTGGGATGGCGGGACTGTCATATGAGGAAAGATTGAAAAGACTAGGCTTGTATTCACTGGAGTTTAGAAGGATGAGGGGTTTTCTTATAGAAATATATAAAATTATAAAAGGACTGGACAAGCTAGATGCAAGAAAAAATGTTTCCAATGTTGGGCGAGTGCAGAACCAGGGCCACAGTCTTAGAATAAAGGGGAGGTCATTTGAGACTGAGGTGAGAAAAAACTTTTTCACCCAGAGATTTGTGAATTTATGGAACTCCCTGCCACAGAGGGCTGTGGAGGCCAAGTCGCTGGATGGATTTAAGAGAGAGTTAGATAGAGCTCTAGGGGCTAGTGGAGTCAAGGGATATGGGGAGAAGGCAGGCACGGGTTATTGATAGGGGACGTTCAGCCATGATCACAATGAATGGCGGTGCTGGCTCGAAGGGCCGAATGGCCTCCTCCTGCACCTATTTTCTATGTTTCTATGAAACAGGCCCATCGGCCCAGTGGGTGTACACTGACAACTGATTACCCGTTCACACTAGAGCTACGCGATCCCAAGATCTCATCCACTACCTGCAAACCGGGAAAATTTTAAAGACGCCAATTAACCTACAAACCCGCACATCTTTGGGATGCGAGGGGAAACAAGAGCACCCGGAGGAAACCCACACGGTCACAGGTGTAAACTCCATACAGACAGCACGCAAGGTCAGGATCGAACCGGGGTCTCTGGTGCTGTGAAGCTCTACCAGTAACACCACTGTGTCACTATGGTTATATTAAAATAATAGTGTCTGACTGAGCAACAGCTAGTTCTTCTCAACAGGAGCACAAGCAGCTGATCATAAACACAGTTGCATACAATGGGGAAGAAGAACACCAACTAGTAGAGCTTTAACGTAGAGAATATTGTATTCTGGGCCTGTTCACAGACGCAGTAAATTACCCATCTTGAATCAGGTATATTACAGGGAATAAAAGATAGAATTCAAGTATTCAGCTTCCTCGTGTTATTTAGACACTTTAAAGCACATTCCTATACAAGTCAAATTTTCCAGTGAAAAATGCTATTTTGAATCAATCACCTTATAGGCTCAATATGGACATTCACTTTGCCGTATCCAAACATAGAAAAATAGGTGGAGGTGTAGGCCATTTGGCCCTTCGAGCCCCCACTCTCTGGGTGAAAACGTTTTACCTCATCTCAGTCCACTAGGGGCGCCGCATTGATGGTAGCCTCTGCCTACAGTCTGTCTGTTTTTCTATCTTTTTTTAATTTTTAGTTTGTTTAAAAAGTACGTGTTGGAGGATTTTTTTAGTATTTCTATGTGGGGGATGGGGGTAGGGTAAGGGGGAAATCGTTTCTCAGTCACTTCCTGGCAAGGATGTGACTATTCTCCGAGTTGCATCTTCTCCCCCCCCCCCCGCGGCCTACCAACTGGATTGGCCTGGCCTTTCCTGCCAGGGACCGGACCAAAGCTTCAGCAGCGGTGCAGCACTGAATTCACAGCGGAGCAGGAGATCCTTTACCTGGATCGCCGTTTGAAGCTCTGGAGTGTTGGGCCTGCTGCTTCAACATCACAGAGCGGTGGTTTGCAGAGCTTCCAGCGCGGGCGGCGCTGACTTCAACATCGCGGAGTCCTGGGACCCCTTTGCCGAGGGCCGCCAGCGTGAATCTCCGTCCGCGGCCTGTGGACTTCGGGAGCCGCCGTCTCCGGTAGGAAGTGCCCGATTCGGAAGTCCAAGCTGCTGAGAATGTTCTCCCTTTCTGACGTCGGAGTTCCATCATCTGGCGAGAGGGCCTGAACATCGGGCCACCAGTACCAGCGACAGCGAGGGGTTCAGGAGGCCCCCAACCGCGGGTGAACAACAGAGGAGGATGACTGAACTTTGGTGCCTTCCCTCACAGTCGGAAACTTTGATTCAGCTGTGTGGGGATGTCTAGGTTAAAGACTATCGTGTTCTGTGCTCTTTTTTATTTGTATGGCTGTATGATGACCACACATTTCACTGTACCAATTGGTACATGTGACAAATAAATGTCTCTCGTCTCTTGTCTCAGTCTTAAATGGCCTCCCCCTTATTCATAAACGGTGATCCCTGGTTCTGGACTCCCCCAACACCGAGAACATTTTTCCTGCATCTAGCCTGTCCAATCCCTTAAGCATTTTATACGTTTCTATAAAATCCCCTCTCATCTTTCTAATTTCCAATGAATACAAGCCCAGTCAAGCCATTCTTTCTTACTCTATGTCAGTCCCGCCACCCTGGGAATTAACCTGGTGAACCTACGCTGCATTCTCTCAATAGCAATAATGTCCTTCCTCAAATTAGGAGACCAAAATTGCACACAATACTCCAGGTGCGGTTTATTCTGTCATTAAAGGACACAAAGTGCTGAAGTAACTCAGCAGGTTAAGCAGCATCTCTGGAGAATATTTTGAGTCGAAGCACTACTTGAAGAAGGGTCTGGAGCCGAACGTTACCCGTCCATATTTTCCAGACATGCTGCCCGACTTGCTGAGTTTCACCAGCATCTTGCGTTTTCCTTAAAATTCCAGCACCTGCAGTTCCTTGTTTCTTTGTTACTGTTTGTTTTTCTCCCACACTGGAATCACGTGGTTAAAACTGCAAAACAGCTGAAGCATGTCATATGGTCATTAGGGGTAGGAGTATAATTAGGCCATTCAGCCCATCAAGTCTACTTTGCCATTCAATCATGGCTGATCTATCTCTCCCTCCTAACCTCATTCTCCTGCCTTCTCCCCATAACCTCTGACACCCGTACTAATCAAGAATCTATCTATCTCCGCATTAAAAATATCCACTGACTTGGCCTCCACAGCCTTCTGTGGCAATGAATTCCACATTTCTCCTCATTTCCTTCCTAAAAGAATGTCCTTTAATTCTGAGGCTGTGACCTCTGGTCCTAGACTCTCCCACTAGTGGAAACATCCTCTCCACATCCATGTCCTTACAAAGCTGCAAAAATTGCAACATTCAAGGTTTATAACCGAGGTTGGGGGTGGGAGATTGCAGCCTTCACGTGGTCCACCTTTACGACGAATGCAATCAACCTGGCGTGCACAAACAGAAGATCAAACAGAACAAGTTGTCTTACAACTTTAGGCTGTGCACGCCATACGCAAGAAGAAGAAGACCGAGGGTGACTCACGTTTTTTCCTGTGGTCCACCAAGCGAGCAGCTTCCTTTGCAGAGCACTTTGCAAACCAATTGTCACCTAGTAAAACAGTGACTTCATTTGTGTGGATTAACTGTCCAGGCATCAATGCAAGTGGGCCAAGTGGTACCTGTCAGAACAACATTTAGTAAACAGAATGGTTTATGCCAGCAAGTATATCTTGTCATGGGCCAAATGTGTAATTTAAAGATACAGCATGGAAATAAACCCTTCGGCCCACCGAATCCACGCTGACCATCAATCATCCATTCATGCTAGTTCTATGCTATCGAACATTCTAATTTTACAGAAACCCATTAACCTGCAAAGCGGCACATCTTTGGGATTTGGGACAAAAGCAGAGCACGTGGTCACACGGCAAACGAGTAAACAAAACAATATATATATATTTTTATAAAAATCAACTAAAATTCTATAAAGGTTTTCTGCTAGAAAAATAATAATTTTGAATAATCTCACTGTACCCAATGCACCCAACTGACAGAAAAAAGCATGGTTGTTTTAACAGAGCTGAAAATTGAAAACATCCAATTTCCCAAAGATGTTCTCATGCCTATCAAATTTAAGTTGCTGCAAACCATGCAAAATATCAAACTTTGGTTAATTATTAAGGGCCTTTCCCACTTATGCGATTTTTTCGGCGACTGCCGGCATCCATCATAGTCGTAACAGGTCGCCGAAAATTCTCAACAAGTTGAAAATCCAGCGGTGACCAGAAATAGGTACGACTCTTTGGGCGACTACTCACGACCACACAGGCGGCACCCCGTGTTCATAGGTTAATTGGCCTCTAAATTGTCCCTGGTGTGTAGGGAGTGGAATGCAACATGGGATAACTAGTGTGAACGCGTGATCAATGGCTGGCGTGGACTTGGTGAGGTAAAGGGCCTGTTTCCATGCTGGACTTTGTGCCTTCCCCCACAGTGGGAACCTCTGTGGGGGGATGTTTTATGTTTTAATGTTAAACTTCTTGAATGCTATGTTGTATTTTTATTAGTGTGCTGCAAGGACATCTGAATTTCCCCTGAATAAGGGGATTAATAAAGTAATAATCTAATCTAATCTAATCTAATCTATCTCTAAGCTCTAAACTAAACTAAAATTTCAATTCCTTTCAATCCCCCAAAACCACAAAGTGCTGGAGTAGCTCAGCAGGTCAGATATCTCCTCTGAAAAACGTGGAACAGCGATGTTTCTTCAGACTGATTATGGTAGGGTAGAGAAGAAACCAATCCTGGTTGGTAGCAAACTAATGTCGATATTAATTACCATTGAGCAGCCCCACCTGAGCCCGAGTTAAACAAGATTATGCTCAACTGCAACACTTATTGCATACAAGTAGACTGAAGTAGCTCATAATCTGCACTCATGCATGAAAACTCGCCGGGTGGCCACTGTAAATCTAACTCAGAGAGTCAGCTTCTTATGGAGCAGAGAAAATTAACCAAAGATCAGTAATTGCCCATTTTACATACGTCTCAAAATACCGTAAATGACGCCAATATTAAATTATGGCTTAAACCCATTCTAAAAAGATAAAATAATAATGGGTAGATATTTTTGTGGATTGTGCAAACAGCTATTTTGTATTTTATAAGAACCAATCAAATTGTTATCTTAGGGTGGAAATCTCAAAGCAAATTGTTTTCTTCCTCGGAGACCTGCATCTTTGTTCGTTTCCACAGAGCTCAAATTTCTTTGTCTCCTCCCTCCCCCACTAAGAATAGCATAACTTGGTATATGACAAACAGTCCTGACAGGGAAACCTGGAGTAGATTGATACTGCTCCAGATTTAAACTGTCCTAAAGTCAATAGCAGCTGTCATGAGGAAGAAACAGAACACAATTTCCCTCGGTAGGAAAGCCTTTCAGGATTTCATACTCACCATTACATCATAACACAGCTTATCAGGTAGAGTCTTGAGCCTTTCTTGAAGTGCTTCATAGTCACTTTGTACTTTAACCCTAAATATTAAAACATTCACATTTAAATGTTTATTTAAATTACATTTTAAATTGCACTCAAATCTGAATAATAGAAGTACAATGTAAATTATAAATCCATGTGACTTGACTTGCTTTTATGACAGAAATTATACATTAGTGATCACACCAATTTTGAAATTGATTGAAGCTTGATTGGCAACAGATCCTCGTGGGATTTGTATAAAATTCGTGAATTTTGTTCAAATATAAGAAGAACATTGTGAAAAATGTTCTTAAATGATAATATGCTGATAAACAAAATAATTAATCAGCCGCCATTCAAATTGTGTTGTTGAAGTTTAAGGATTGGCCAGGACATTGCACAATAACTGAGCTCTCTGGACATGACATAGATGAATATACCAAATTCTATCAATGTAAAATGGATCAATGGTAAATTGAAACCCCATTGGGCTACTGATACTCCATCAGGTGGTTTTGATCAAAAGCTTACAGCTTAAGCAGGTAGCAACACCCGTTTAATGGCTCAGTAGAAGATGGATCTTGAAAGGTGCACCTCCCTTATTCCACTGAAATGTCAGCCTTAATCATCTTTAGAAACTTAATGGTGCTTGAAAATAAAAAGTTGGTAACTTAAGAGCTAAGGCTTCTACTGCCAAGCTACTAAACAGGGAAAGAAGATTGCTCCAATAACTAAGTATGTTTCTTAAATCTTCTTGCAACAAACGAATGAAACAAATAGTAATGATTGGCAACAATATGAGGAGACACTGTCCACAGCAAATGGGACCAGGAATCCCAAATGCCTTCTCGGCTATCCTGTGCTTGCATTAAAGATATCAAGTCAACAATGATTATTTGTCATATGCACAGGATATGAACTGGAACTAAAAAACATTATGAAACACCAGTTATTCTAACTAAACCAAACCAAGATAGTGCAAAAATAAAAGTACATCGAGCAACTTGAGCAGTGCCTCATGATCGTTATAGAAAGAGTATAAAATGGAAGATAGACACAAAAAACTGGAGTAACTCAGCAGGACAGGCAACATCTCTGGAGAAAAGGGATGGGTGAAGATTCAGGTCGAGACCTTTCTTCAGACAAAATGGAAATTGCACTAACATGGAAATGAACAACGATGATTAAACTGGAAATAAACATCTGAAGGCATTCAAGGTATACAGTGAGAATATCAATGGTTAACTTTATCTACAATAATACCAGAAATATCCACGTAACTACCTGAGCCAAGTGCATTTTGTAAGTTGAAGAGTTTCGTGAGAGACAAAGGTTCTGATTCATGAATTACAGTCATTAATATTTTGGAAAATAATTAATTGATGGTTACTTGAAGATGCAAGGATAGTACAATGTTAGAAGTCTTGTAATGTTGCCAGAATGTAGATTGGAAACTTTAGATAACACAAGATAACACAAGGAACAACCAAAAAAATTGATGGAGAGAGAAAATAGATTGAAAAGAAACTGGCAAGAATACAAATAGGAACTTCAAATATTTAAAAAGTAGCAAGTGTGGTCATATGACCATTAGAAGCAGAGAGAATACATTATAATGGAAATAAAGGGGAGTACTGACAAATATTTTATGCCTTCTCAATAAAAGATACTAATCATAGCAGAAGGAACCAAGGAGCTAATAATAGAGGAAATTAAATAATTAACACAAGCTTGGAGAAAATAATGAGACTGAATGCTATCAGATCTCTCAGACGTGTTCTGAAACGGGCAGTTGCACTGAGAATGGAAGCATTTATTGCATTCATTCAAAATTCCCTAGGTTCTGGAACAGCCCCAATGGTTTGGAAGGTACCACTGTTCAAACAGGAGGGTGCGGGAAAATGGAGGGATACAGAGCAAAGGAGATTAGTTAATCTTAGCATCATTTTCGACACAGACATTGTACACAAAAAGGCCTGTTCCTGTGTTGTACTTTTCTATGTTCGATGTTATCCTGGTATCAGTTCACAAGGAAATGCTGGAATCTGCTGGAAAATGATTATTAATAAGCCATCTATAAGACCATTATTAAGCAGCGAAAAGGTGATTTCATAAAAGGTGAATGTTTTTGACAAATAAAAAAATGAGAATAATGGAAGCTGTGGGATATTTAAGATATTTAATAAAGTCTCACATCAAAGACTGTTACACAAAATAGGGGTCCATGGCTTTGAGGTAATATATTAACATGCTTAGAGGAATGATCACAGAAAAGGGAAAACGTAAATGAGGATATTTTGCAGGATATCAGTAGAATCAGGACAGGGGACTCAGCTATATGTAATGACATTGATGAAAGGAAAGGGCCATGAGTAATGTTTCCAGGTTTGGATTATCTACAGCTCCTCAGCTGCAATATTGTTCAATAAAGACATTTTGACAACCTCACAGGTGGTGGCACAGTAGCGTTAAGTAAGGCTGTATCTTTCAGAGAATCCAATTGTTTAAGGAAGCGAGTGTCATTCGGATAAAGTTGCTTCAAAAGGTCAGGATAAAAAGCAATTGTAAATGGAGCGCGCCAGGCAAATGAGACCAGTTTGTCTTGCAATTATCTGTCAGGTAGGTCACTACTGCAATGTAATATCACATAGAACAGCTCGACCATGCAGGACTAATACAAGATCTCAAAGGCACCTGCAGAAAACCACACACCTCTGCTTTCCATTATTAAGATCAATTGCTTTGGGTGCAATTACTTCTATTTGAATTATGAAATATTTGAATCTATTGTGTGCTTATTTCTAGTATTCAAACCAGTCATTTTGCTTTGGAATTTGTAAGTAATTTGCATAGAGCACAACTATTCATTAACTATTCAACAAGAAATACTGAGCCAAGTTATTCTGACTTATTTGATCTTCTGCGGTAATATCGGGAGTACTGCAAAGCACAGGAGAGATGCTGCCTGTCCCACTGAGTTACTCCAGCATTTTGTGTCTATCTACAGGAAGGATATTATTGCCTTTAAAATACATACAATACTCAATCTATATGAAATGTACAATCATTTTACTTTTACTCAAACACAATGCTTTTATTGACAGGATTTATACCTGACAAGCAAAATCAATTAATATATTAAGAAATGTTGGGCTTACCAGTGTTGGATTTTTTCTTTGCAGCTTGAGACCACCTGTTATTGAAATAAACAACTGCTCATGAAAAGCAATATTAAGAATTCAGAAACTGTCCATACTATACCCACAAAAAGGTGCGATTTAACTTAATCCAAAATCATATTAATCTTCAAGATGATCTTAATTAAATAATCCAAGTGATTCTACATTAATTGAATAATTTAACAGGCTCCGGCAAAACTAGCTCAGCAATGTACACCTAGCAATTTTACTGAGGCCTTGAAATGTTGTTTTGAAGTAACATCTTTTCCCCACTTCCCCTTCATTTGGCAATGGGTTCATTGTTAGAGTGACACCACTTCATTCAAGTGAGATTTTAGGCAAAGCAGTTTGGTCGCTGTTGATTGGAGCAATATGCTCAACCTGTAGGTACAGACATGGCCATATAAAAACACATACAGGGTGTAATTTGATTTAGCACTACTGACAATTAAAATTCTACAGGATTTTTGGTGTTTGCATAGTTTATAGAAAACACAGACACAAAGGAAATTTTTGAATAGGTCTCAACTAAGCATGGAGATATAATCACAGACATATCTGACAAAGATTACATTAGCAACATATTTTCACATAAACTAAAATGGTTCCAAAGTGATATTAGAACATAAATTCTCTATAAATCATGGCAGTTTGGCACGTGCCTCTTTGGGCAATTTATATTAATTATATATTCTGTACAGAAAGGAATCAGAATGAATATGAAATTGCTGCAGAAAAAACAAACCAAATAGGCTCTGCATGGCTTAAGAGGGTTCTTTTGAAATTAATGTCACAGAAGAAAGAAGCAAGTCCTCTAACAAAACCAAACAACCTGTATATACTCTAAATTATTTCATGACATCACCTCCATAAAGTCCTTCAGCCACACGATTTGAGTGCTGTCAAAAGCTTTTCTGCGGTAATAATGTACACTGCATATCATGCTATTTTATAAACCATATTCTATCCTTTCTAAAATGCTGAGATAAATAACATCTTGATCAATTTCCGAGTTGTTCTGACATTATTGAACTTGCAGCAGGAAATAACTATAACTAGCCTCAACTTTTGGTAAATGAGAGAGAAAAATTAAATCCAGTATGAATCAACATCCAACAAATCTTACTGCAGATATGGACATCGTGTTATGACAGGATTGGTTCAGCTGCAATACCTTCTGTGATTAAATGGCCTACATCACTGTCTGGACTTGTGTGAAGATTTGTCACTTGAATATGGCACCAAACATTGCGCTGTAGAGAGCAGTATCTGTGGTACCACGAGAAAACTCGCAGGAGGAATAAAAACGATGGATGATGTGAACACATATTGGTGTATTCATCTTATCCAGAGCTTCCCAGAAAGGAAGAGAATAATTAACTTCCAAATATGTAGCTGGCTTGTACAGATTTATGCACTTCCACTAAACAGCCCCGAGCCACCTCACCCCATTTTACCGGTTTCTTTCCTCTCATCTGTCAAAAGAATGAACTCTTTACTGGCCACCAATCTAATTAGTGCAGTGCTTCTCAGGATTCCTATGTGGGAGCACGATAGTTGCAGTAATGTCCTTGATAACTCCGCTAATCTTTATAACACTCCTGAGATGTATTCATTTGCGGAAACACAATAGTTACTACAATGTTCCAGAGAACCCCTCTCTAATTCAGCTGTGCTCAATTTTCCATCTTTAGTCGAAAACACCAATACATAAGCAGGAGTAGTCCTGCAAAGTATTAAAAAGCTAAGCATACACTGAATCCCCGTAAGCAATTGATTTGTTATCCATAGATCCACATACTTAAGCAGTCAACCCTGGTCCCATTTTAAATATTTTCCAGAGGCATTATAGTTAATATAGGAACCAGCCAATGATCCACCTACAATGAATGCATTGAGGTTTAAGGTACCTGGCATCAGAGTGAATAGAGATGATACATCTGAGGCTCGACTCCAAGCAACTCTTCAAATAACAGAGCATTTGAATGGTTAAATATTTTAACGATAAATGTTAATCTTTTTAAAACATTATGGGGCATTTTTACCTTTATTTGGGGACATCGGAACATAGAAGGGGGTCTTACTGTCACCTGCATTTTCATTTATCCAGGGGTAAGTGCGTGCCTTTATCCTACACTGATAACAGGGGCTGGGTGAATACTTCAAAAACTTAATGCCAGTGAAAGAATTTGGGGAATAATCCTGAGGTTGTGAAAAACAGGACATCTCGGTTGTGGAATTCCAATTACTGTGGAATCTGAGGTAAAGCAATGCCATCATAAGCATGAAGTGGGGTTAGGAACGAAATTTATCAGTATTTCTAATACTACACAAGTTAACTAGAACTACTCTCCCATTCACATTCGACAGCTTCAATATAGTATTTATTTACAGCATTTCATTAATGGTATAAATTTTGAATTTCCTTTCCATTTCTGAGTATTAAATATTCTATCTTCCACCTTAAAGCACCAATGAAAAATATTTAAAATATTATTTACCAATACAGTTTCTGGTTGCTGAAAACCTTCTTAAAGGAAGAAATTTAAATGCAGGCAAGAAGATTGAGATGCACGAGATAGTGACATGATCATTTGCATTCAGACCTGGCTTAACTGTAGAATTGTAGAAGACAGGAGGTAGATTGGAAGGCTGTTATTCACAGTGGAGATCAGTGAGCAGTACAGTTCCACAGGGATCTGTGCCATGTCCACTGTTGTTTGAGACACAGATATAAACAACTAGGATGCAAGTTTGCAGACAACACAAAAAGTGAATATGTGGGCAACGAGGAAGGCTGTCAAAGGATAGAGCGGGATTTAGATGAGTTACGGTTGGCACATGGAGTTTAATCTGGGCAAGTTTGAGGTGTGGCACTTTGTGAGGTCAAATGTAAGGAGAAAGTATAGTCATACAGAAAGTATACAGACCACTATGGGCGCTGCATTGAAGGCGCCTCTGCCTACCGTCTGTTAGTTTTTTTCCTATCTTTTTTTAATTTTAGTTTATCTCTAAACTGTTTGTTTTGGGGATTCTTTACTTTTTCTATGTGGGGAGGGGGATAGGGTAGGGTAGGGGGGAAACCGTTCCCCTGTCGCTTCCTGGCGAGGATGCGACTATTTGTTTTTTTGTCTCTTCCTTCGGGGGAATGCGACTTTCTTGTCGTATCCCCCTTCTCTGCCTCCGCCTGCGCTGAGGCCTAATGGCGGAGCTGGCGGTCTCCAACCTGCGACCGACCTCGAGGCTCCGGAGGCAGAGCCAGCCAGGACCTACAACGCGAGACTGGCCGACTTCGGGGCTGAGGCAGCGGTGGCCCGACTCGCTGATGCGGCGTTCCAGCTTTCAGCAGCGGCCCGGAGCCGAGGCTGCGGGACTCGGAGCTGAGGCAGCGGGACTCGGAGCTGAGGCAGCAGGACTCGGAACTGAGGCAGCGGTGGCCCGACTCGCTGATGCAGCGGGACTCGGAGCTGAGGCAGCGGTGGCCCGACTCACTGAGGCGGCGTTCCAGGTTTTGGCAGCGGCCCAACTCGGAGCTGAGGCTGTGGCGGGCCGACTCGGAGCGGAGACAGCGTTAAGGCTTTCGGCAGTGGCGACATCACCACGGAGGTCCGCTGGACTGGAGGGCGGCATCTTCGGCCTGGATCGCCTTAGCGCAGAGGGACAACAAGGAGGGAAGAGACAAAGACTAAGACCTTTGCCTCCATCACAGTGAGGAGGTGCTTGGTGAACTCACTGTGGTGGATGTTAATTTGTGTTTATTGTATGTTTTGTTATTTATTATTATTGTGTATGACTGCAGGCAACAAAATTTCGTTCAGACCGGAAGGTTTGAATGACAATAAAGGAATCAAGTTTAAAAAAAAAAATCAAATTTCTCCGAGTCACGTCCTCGGCCCCCCTCCTCGCGGCCTACCACTGGATCGGAACGGCCTTTCCTACCTGAGACCGAACCAGAGCTTCGGCAGCGGCGGCGTGGCGCTGGATTCACTGCGGATACCTACCTGGATCACCGTTTGGTGCTCCTGAGTGTTGGGCCTCTGCTCCAACATCGCGGGGCTGTGGTTCGTGGAGCTCCCAGCACCGGCGGCGCTGACTGACATCGCGGAGTCCCTGGAGCCCTTTGCCGAGGGCCGCCAGCGTGAATCCCCGCCTGGCGCGGCCTGGAGACATAGGGAGCCATGGGCTCTGATAGGAAGTGGTCAATTTGGAGGTGCAAGCCGCTCAGGTTGGCCTCCCGTTCCGACGTTGAAGTTCCAACATACCGGCGAGCGGGCCTGAGCGGCGGGCTGCCCGTAGCGGCGACTGCGGAGGGCTCCGGAGGCCCCGACCACGGGTGAACATCAGAGGAAGAGACCGACTTTGGTGCCTTCCCTCACAGTGGGAAACTTTTGATTCTGCTGTGGGGGGATGTTTTATGTTGAACTCTATTGTGTGTTGTGTTCTTTATTTTATTGTATGGCTGTAATCACATGTGACAAATGGCACATGTGACAAATAAATGTATCTTGTATCTTGTATTAATGTCAAGACCCTTAACAGCATTGATGTAGAGAAGGATCTTGGGGTCCAAGTCCAAAACTCCCCGAAAGTGGCAACACAAGTAGATTGAGTGGAAAAGAAGATGCATGGTATGTTTGCCTTCATCGGTCAGGGCTTTGCATATAAAAGTCAGGAAGTCAGCAAGCTGTTTTATAACCTTTATAAAATACTGGTTAGGACACATTCTGGCCGCCCCATTACAGGAAGGATGTGGAGGTAGTGAAGAGGGTGCAGAGGCAGTTCATCAGAGTGATGTTCGCATTAGTGGGTATTAGTTATACGGTGAGATTGGACAAACTTTGATGCACATTATAATAATTATAATTTAGATGGGCACATGGACACGCAGGGAATGGAGGTATATAGATCACATACAGGCAGAGGAACTTAGTTTAGCATCTTATTCGGCAAAGATATTAATGGCCGAAGGACCCGACCCTGAAGAGCTGTACTGCTGTATATACTGTTTTTATAAAGCATTAATTATATGCGGAATTGATAACATTCACCCCTTACGTATCAAGTAGTAACATTACTTTCAGAATGTACTTTATAAATATATGCTGTAAAATGTGTTTAAACCCTTTGGCATATCAACATTTATAAAGGTATTTTGCTACCAGTGACAGCTTACTGAACAATGAAAATGAGGGAAAAATTGGGGAAGCTATCGTCCTAGCTTTCCTGTACAATCAAGGTTAATTTACATAACATGTAGCCAGTTCTGATCATATGGAACATTTACATATCTTCTGAAATGCTTGCATCAAACTCTCCTTCAGAAAAAGAAGTGTGGAGAACTAATGGAAAGTACAACAATGGCAGGAAAACCTGAACACAAAGTCAATCTGATGACAATGTTTGGATATACATGAGAAACCAGGTAAAGTATTTTATCCACTACAGCTCAGTTAACTGAGGCACAAGAGATTGCAGATGATGGAATCTTGAGCAAAGAGAAAACCACTGGAGCAGACACAAGGTGCTGATTTTTTTTTAAAGATAAAGTGCATAGTAACTCAGTGGGTCAGGCAGCATCAATGGAGAACATGGATAGGTGATGTTTCAGATCACCAAAGTATCAGAAGTTAACATTCACAATGAATGTTTTTTAAGAGCACACCTATGATCAATTTACGGTATCTGGACCCTGAAAGCAGTGACTGTTTACGAGCATATACTTCACTGGATAATGATCAACCTCAGCATCATACCTTGATAACCAATCACTTCATCTGATGTACTTCCAAACAGGTTACTGAATAATGATGAATGTGCATGTCAACCTATATTTCCCAATATATCCAGCTGATCAGGTAAGGAAAATGCAGCAACATTAATAACACCTTTCTTAAAATGGATCCAGGATTAACACAGGGACTTGCGTTGCCACGGACTTATCAGTAATGCTCACTGAGCTCTTCAAGGGCACAACAATACTACAGCTCAATAAAACTGGCTTGCCTCAATTAGCACAGAGAGCTAGATGTATCAAAGCATCAATGAAACCAATCTCCAAGCTAACACCCTACTCAATAAGCAAGCTGCCAGAGAACTCAGGGGTCAGGCATCATCTGTGGAGAGAAATGGACAGATGATGTTTGGGTTGGGACCGTTCTTGACGCTCAAGACTTCAACACCTGCAGTCTGTTGTGTCTCCTGACATCCTATACATTCAGGTCAAGAAAATGCACTGAAGGCGGTCAGTCAGTTATAAGAACACTCCAAGATAAAGCATGTAAATCCTAAAAACGCAACAGCCAAAAAAATAACAAACAACAAAGCTGCAGAGTATATTAAAATTAAAATTATACTTTCAACATGAAAAAACATAATTATATTGTAACATTAACAGCCAAATGTGCATGATGCTCCTTGAACAATCCCAAATGCCGAGATATTATGTATTTAGTTAATACCATAAATAAGTCACATTTACATTTCAAACAATAGTGACAAACAAGAACTTTTAGCAAAAGCAATTTTTAAATGCAATCATTAATGAGACCACAACTTTGTGATGCTGGTACAACGATAATGCAGAATGCCACAAGATAGGTACACATTTATTTGGTTAAACCAATGTGGTTGAAGTTCAATGTCCCCAAAACAATTACAAGACCATCCATAATCCCATAAATACTACATTATTAAACATACAAATGGATTTCTCACATTAAAAATACATGTCGATCATTTAAAAACAACTGTAAACTGTAGAGTAACAAGTCTGTATATAATTAATCTACATGTAAATAAAGGAAGGAGCTGTTAGATTATGACTGGGGGAACTTGAGTAAGCCATGAAGAGTGTGAGATCCTTCTTGAATTCAGATGCTAAATTTAACGGGTCACATATAAATATGTATCAGATCCGAATAGTCAAAAAACGTAGATGCATAACATCGGGAAGTAAAACTGTTGTGAACTGAAATGTTATATGCCATTATGTCGGTAACTTCGCATGTTTGAAAATAGAATATTCGGTATTTAGTGGAACCAATCATCAGGGCAGGCAGGGGCATGTGAGAACAGTAGAGTTAACATTTCAGGTCAAGGTCCCTTCAACAGACTGGGTAAAGTGAGAAGAGTGGTGTATTTTAAGCTGCAAACAGGGAGGAGGGTGGAGAAAACTAAACTAATTTGGTCTGCACACTATCGCAAACATTCTCTCCTGTCCTTCCCATCTACAATTTAAGACTTGCTTGTCTTTTCACTTTGAGATGAAGGCTCCTTCACCTAAAATGTCGACCAACTGATCATCCTGCTCATTGCTTCCACCATTTTGTTATTTTCAGCTCTCCAACAACTACAAATGTGGCTCCATTGATTTATTTATTGCTGTTCTGCTTTCTGCATACTGTCCATTGTTCACTTATCACATTTTTACTTTTACATAGTTACATAGTTTACTAAACCTGATGCAACATGTTCCATTTTACAACCACCTAGGAACATAATTGACAGAGTGAAACAACTTCATTTATGCAGATTAATTGCGATTCATTTGCTTCCATCCAGAAAAATGGCAAGTTATGAATATACAATGCATGATCTAAAATTAAAGTTCAAATGAACAAAATCACAGAATTGTTTTAACAATAAGCGACAAGTATTTCTGTTATCACATCATCTTTGGTGCATCAACATATCAGGGCTTCGAAACATATCAGTAATTTCTCCAAATCTCCTTAGCCTTTCTCCACGCTCTCTCCTGGCACTCAACAAGCCGACTTATTTAACTTTGATGGTGTACAAATATAATCCATTCAGTTTCAGTTTATTGTCACGCTAAGGGTCAGCATTAACATATTTTAAAAGGCACAGATTAATCAAGGACAGTTAGCACAGATTTACTAATGGGAATGCAGTACCTGACTGTGTAAGAAAGAACTGCAGATGCTGGTTTAAATCTTCGCTCCAGAGATGCTGCCTGACTCGCTGAGTTACTCCAGCATTTTGTATCTACCTTGTAGTAAGTGCTTAATAAAGTGTTTGAATTTATTCGAGGCGGTAATAAGGAGGATGGGGTGTTTGATGTAGTTAACACAGGTTTCAGCAAGGGCTTTTTGCCAAGGTTTCGCAAGGCAGACTGGTCAGATAGAGTGGGATCTAAAAGAGAGTGGCACATTGGATCTAAAATGAGTCAGTGTCAGAAGCACCAACTGATGGGTATTTTGTGATGGGTATGTGGTGGATGACTGTCGTGGGTGGCCCTACAAAGGGCTCAATACTAAATCCCCTTACTTAAAAAATGTATAGCAATAAATTAGACCTAAATGGAGATTTAAAAACGTTACAGAAATACAAAGTTTCATTGTACCATTGCATCACCCTTTTAAAAAATCAGTGTTGATTTCAAACATGGTAATTATTTACAAATATTTCTGGTTAGCTTACTTAATTACATAATTGTTACTGGGCACCAGTAGCCAGAATAAAAATTGTATAGGTCACTATATCTTCATCATTAAAGTACAATCCTTCTTTTCCATATCCAACTCCACATGGATCGGAAAGCTTAGAGATATGGGTCAAACATAGAAAATAGGTGCAGGAGTAGGCCATTCGGCCCTTTGAGCCATTAAATATGATCAAGGCTGATCATCCCTATCAGCACCCTGTACCTGCTTTCTCCCCATGTCCCTTGATTCCGTTGCGAACCTAAGCAAATGGAAAGTAGACAAAAATGCTGGAGAAAGTCAGCAGGTGAGGCAGCATCTATGGAGCGAAGAAATGGGTGACGTTTTTCAACTCGAAACATCACCCATTCTTTCCCTCCATAGATGCTGCCTCATCTGCTGGGTTTCTCCACCAATTTTATCTACCTTCGATTGTTCCAGCATCTGCAGTTCCTTCTTAAACATAAGCAAATTGAACTGGTTTACATGGGCACTTGGCCAGCATGGACTAGGTGGGCCGAAGGAGCTGTCCCCATTTGACTCTTATGAACTGGACATTTCCTGGTTCAGTCCTGCACTGACTTTAATCTGATAGGTTCAGTGGAGACAGTTAGTCGTTCTGATGAGTCACAGATCCCAGACGCCCAGCAGAAGGCGCTGCTCTGTCTAACTGGCAGCAAGAACCTCCACACAACAGCCATGACGAACGGGCCTCAATAAAAACACTCAGCATTGGCTTCAAACAATACGGGATAAGAAAACATTTGCTAAGTGAGCTGGAGAAAACCAAGTATTGAAGAAACGTCTGATACCTACGCAAAAGTCACTAATATATAAAACAGAAATCATGATCTTCATTAAAACGACTCAACTACACGACCAGAAGCAAGCATAACATAAAATTATTTCCATTTGCTAACAATGGGAATCTCCGATTTACTTATGATTGTACGCAATCCAGAAAGCAAGACGGAAATAGGATGACACCTACAATCACTACTATTGTCCATTTATATATACTGATTTTTGTTTACTGTGAGTTTTACTAAGTAATTCAATATGATCAGCCATGATCATATTGAATGGCGGTGCAGGCTCGAAGGGCCGAATGGCCTACTCCTGCACCTAATTTCTATGTTTCTATGTTAATGTTTGTTGTGCTGCTGCAAGTAAGATTCTCATTTGTTCCGTTTGGGGACACATGGATATAAAAACACTCGATTTTTGAAATTGAAGAAATGTGCAGTATTGAAGTGCAGTGGTGTTGGTGCCGACTGTTTACAGCTGCGATTGAGTTATATCACGTTTCAGTGTTGTTTAAAAAGGGGGCGGGGGCGAGGGGGAATGTAAATTATAACATGGACGTTTTTCTTTAAAAAAGAAAACATTGATCGAACATTTCTAACTAAGTAGAAGAACGGTTTAAAGTGAAAGTATGAAGGTGTGTGTGTGTGGGAAAGAACTGCAGATGCTAGTTTAAAATCTACGGTAGACATTGAATACTGGAGTAACTGAGGGGGACAGGCAGCATCTCTGGACAGAAGGAATGGGTGGACGGTTCGGGTCGAGACCCTTCAGTGCAAAGATCCTATAGCTCGCTAGAGGTTATTTGCTTCACTGTGTGTGTGTGTGTGTTGACGGCTGTGGTGTGGGTGCTTGTGTTTACAGCCAGCTGCCAGCGGATCCCACCACACGTTGTAGCTGCTTTGGTGGGGGTGGGGGGGGATGTTTAAGAGAGAGTTCGATTTAGTTCTTAGGGCTAACGGAGTCAAGGGATATGGGGAGAAGGCGGGAACGGGTAGTGATTGTGGATGATCAGCCATTGGTGAGGGCCGAGTGGTCTCCCCTTGCACCTATGGTCTATGTTTCTAACTTGTGTACAACCTCCAGCGCCTTCCCTTCAACAGCTCAGGGGAACATTCACATTGGCAGCCGCAGCGGGAGAGCCGGGGCCGGGGCAGGCAGCGTTGCTGCGGCCCGAGGCCCTTTACCTTGGCGTGCTCGGCCCGGAGCCGGGAGCGGGCGTGTGGGCCGGGTGCAGGTGCTGGTGTGGGCGGCGGCGGCGGAGCGGCCATGTCCCGCGGCCTCAACAACAGGCAGTCCTATAGAAGTGTTTGTGCGTGTGGCCGCGGAGCCGCGCTCTCCTCGCACACACGACGGCAACAACGGCGGCGGCGCTTCTCATCCGCGACTCCTCCCCGGCGGCAGCAGCAGCAACGGCAGCAGCAACGGCGGACATCTCACACTCGCATCGTCCTCCTGCCGGCTCCCCCTCTCTCCGTCTCTCTCACTCTCACTCTCTCTCCCGCCCGCCCTCAGCACCTCACTACCACCGCCATCTTGCCCCGCGCCCGCATGCGCACTGTCTACTGCCGCACGTGGTCACAATTGGGGGGGCACGTGGTCCCAGTGGGGGGGGGGGGGGCACGTGGTCCCAGCACGTGGTCCCAGTGGGGGGGGGGGGGGGGGGGCACGTGGTCCCAGGGGCACGTGGGGGGGGGGGGCACGTGGTCCCAGGGGGGGGGGGGGGGGGCCACGTGGTCCCAGTGGGGGGGGGGGGGCCACGTGGTGGGAAGTGCGTGCTGTGGAGGGGGGCACGTGGTCCCAGTGGGGGGGGGGGGGCACGTGGTCCCAGTGGGGGGGGGGGCACGTGGTGGGAAGTGCGTGCTGTGGAGGGGGGCACGTGGTCCCAGTGGGGGGGGCACGTGGTCCCAGTGGGGGTGGGGGGGGGCACGTGGTGGGGGGGGGGGGGGCACGTGGTCCCAGTGAGGGGGGGGGGGGGGGGGCACGTGGTCTGAGGGGCAACAGTTCGGCATAACCATATAACAATTACAGCACGGAAACAGGCCATCTCGGCCCTACAAGTCCGTGCCGAACAAATTTTTTTCCCCTTAGTCCCACCTGCCTGCACTCGTACTATAACCCTCCATTCCCTTCTCATCCATATGCCTATCCAATTTATTTTTAAATGATACCAATGAACCTGCCTCCACCACTTCCACTGGGAGCTCATTCCACACCGCCACCACTCTCTGCGTAAAGAAGTTCCCCCTCATATTGATTTATTAAAATCTCCAGCCACCACCATAGCCGCATCTGGATTCTTGTTTTGATGTCGACAATAGCACATCGTGTAGGGTCAATAGTGCCACGTCGGTGTCCGCATGCAGTGGAATGTAGACGGCTGTGACGATCACTGAACCGAACTCCCGGGGAAGGTAGAATGGGCGGCATGAGATCGTCAGGTGTTCCAGGTCTGGGGAGCAGGAATGTGAAAGCATCTTAATATTTCCAGGGTTGCACCAGTTGTTATTGGTTATGAAGCAGACTCCTCCACCCTTGGATTTCCCAGATGCTTCTGTTCTGTCAGCACGGTGGACAGTGAAGGACTCGGTTGGGCAGATTACCTGATCCGGAATCAGCGAGGTCAGCCATGTTTTGGTCAGGCAGAGGGTGTTGTAGACCTTTATATCCAGCGTGTTTTCCAGGGAGTGGACGTTCGCCAGAAGAATGCTGGGCAGAGGAGGACGAAAGGCTTGGGCTCTCAGCCTATTCCGAATCTCCCCCGCTTACCCCGATGTTTTCTCCGGGTTTTCCTTGGAGCCACGCTCCCATTGTTTGTTGCCACGGCGCTCTCTGTTCATCTCTGCTGGCTACGCTGGATCGGTAAGTACAGCGTTTAAAAAGTCTCAGTTTACGCTAGAGTTTGGATTTAAGAGAGTTTCCCTACTTATCCTTGTACCATGACCCCCAGAGATGAGCACCAGGCCCGAGTTACTCCAGCAGATTGTATCTACCTTTGGTATAAACCAGCATCTGCAGCTCCTTCCTACACATGTGGTGTGGAGGGGTGGGGTACAGACCGCACATGGTGACCAGTTCCCAGAAATAAAGCAGAGAGTGGGGGTGGCAGGGTGACCAGGAGGAGTGGAGAAGGGGCATGGAGGAGGGTGGGGAGGGTAGAGCATGGGGTATAATCAGGCGTGAAATGCAGAGTGTGGGATATAACCAGCGTGGGAGGTGCATGGAGTGTGGGGAGGGGGCGATGCATGGCTGGTACCTGGGGTGGCAGGGGTTATGGGGAGAATGGGGTTGAGTGGGAAAGATAAATCATGATTGAATGGCGGGCCAAATGGCCTAATTCTAATCCTATCATGAGCACACGTGGTGCTAAAAAGCCCATACACTGCTGCCACTTGACCACTCATTATTTGGGTAGAACTTAAACTTGCATCCCTTTGTCTGTGCAGCCAGCTGCCTTTTCAATCGATAGAGATGAAACAAAGGGCGAAGAGTGTAGATGTACCTTTATTTGAAATAAACATAGCAGCTTAAAGTTCATAAACAATTTTATAAATCAATATTATAACCTTACTGATCATTTATCAGAGCCACCCTCCATAGCAGCTTAAAGGATTACTCAAAAGTACTCCTTATTTGGTTGGAGTTTTTGGCGACAAGGTCAATATTAAAAACAAATAATTTATCTTTAACATCCAGAATTACGTGACACAGCCACTGGAAGAATGCAAGTCCAATTCCTGGCCGCGTTCAACTTTCAATATCACACAAATCAAGTCCCACCTGGTCTTGCATTACAGCATATTCGCATTTGGATTCCTAAGCATGAAACATTCAACCACTCCATGTCATTGTTGAATTCGGCTTCACAAGGAGCCACACCCGTAGTTCTGCTTCTTGCCGCTTTGTGGTGGGGTTAAAAGACCTGGCAATGCAGGTGAACTTTGCTCCAGTAGCAGCACCTGCTTCGAATGAGCTTTGTCCTTTAGAAATAATGCAAAGTATTAGCTAATTAGGTGAACTGGAAACAATTATTTTATTTCCCCCAGTGGAAAAGTCTAGGACCCGAGGGGCACAAACTCAGAATAAAAGGATGTACCTTGAGAATAGAGAGGAGGAGGAATTTCTTTGGGCAGAAGGTGGTGAATGTGAAATTCATTGCCACTGCTGATGGTGGAGACCAAGTCATTGGGTATTTGTTAAACAGTGATTGATAGGTTTTTGATTAGTAAGAGACCAAAGGTTACAGGGAGAAGGAAGGAGAATGGGGTTAAGAGGGAAAAATAGATGAGCAGAGCAGGCTCGATGGGCTGAGTGGCCCAATTCTGCTCTTTGTCTTATGATGTGAAAGATCTAAGATTTGCTGTATTTCAATTCAACAAGAGGGAATACCTTTAACAGTTTGCAGATGTTACCTTGGTGGTGCTTGCTTTTTATAATTTCAATACTTTAATGAAATACTTGAGTTTAATCATTATTGTAAAACAAAGGAATACAGCCAAATTACAGCTGCAAGATCCAGCAGAAGCCTGCAGGTGATATTTCCAGTGATGCCAATGATAAATATTGTTCAGGTCTATGACACAGCATGCCTCCTCTTCAATCACGTGGTGAGTAGCCAAACTGTGACATGCCTCTTTAGTGACATTTCAGTGTCTGACCATGTTATCATCATTAGCACAGGATAAATGCACCAAGTGTCACCCAAATAATTCATCCAACCACTTGAATATTTACAGGATTGATCAGAAATAGACTAAAGATTAAAAGCCTGAAGAAGGGTTTCGGCCCGAAATGTTGCCTATTTCCTTTGCTCCATAGATGCTGCTGCACCCGCTGAGTTTCTCCAGCATTTTTGTGTACCTTAGGCTAAAGACCTAACTGTTTAAGAAAGAACTGCAGATGCTGGAAAAATCAAAGGTAGACAAAAATGCTCGAGAAACTCAGTGGGTGAGGCAGCATCTATGGAGAGAAGGAATAGGCGACGTTTTGGGTCGATTCCCTTCTTCAGACTGATCAGTATCCATGATCTCCATAGATGTCGCATGTTCCATTCACCCCCCCCCCCCCCCCCCCCCCCCCCGCCTTTCATTTTGTACCAATAGGTGCAAGTTAACAGTTATAACATGTCTAGTCCTGTGTGCATGCAATACCTACCAATAATATCAAATAGTTGTAGTGCGGCTGTATATTGTGCATATCCTCAGGGTAGATGCCTTTCCAATTCCTCTGTTTTATGCTTCCTGCTTCCCTTAAGGTCATGGCAAAAGGAATCATCCATTTTACACATCCTTCTATTTCACTCCATTCAAAACCTAAACATTAATTAGATTGTTAATTGAAATAAATGTACATTATACAGTTTAGTTTAAGTTTATTGTCACATGTACCTAGGTGCAGTGAAAAGAGTTTGTTGCATGCTAGTAAGAATCCTACCTGATACTTTGTGAACCAAGTCACAGGAAGAAAAGAAATACAAAGCTGAAGCTGCCACAACTCCATAAAGGAACTTCAAACACTTGAGGTCTAAGACACAGAGATCCAACAGCTATGGAGAGAACAAAGAAGTTTGGCTGTTATTAATGCAATACCTTCAAAAGCAGAAGAGACTGGTTATTTAAGAAGGAAGACAAAAAAGCTCAGCTGGTGAGGCAGCATCTATGGAGCGAAAGAATAGGCAACGTTTTGGGTCGAGGATAAGAATATTCCTTGCACCACCTCCACAACCCCTACAAACACCAGTCCGTTGAAGTGGTTAAGCCAATTCCATTCTGTGCATGTACAGGGATCTATGGAAACCTAGCCTAGTATTTCCTGCAGTCAGGTGAAAGTCCATGCAATACTGCACATCTCCAAGATTCTTCACAATTGGGGACAAAGTTATTTGAATGCATTCTTTAAAAATATACATTTAAAATTCCAACGTCATTCAGGATGAAACTTGTTTCTAGTTTAGTTTATTGTCACGTGTACAAAGGTAGAGCAAGATGCTTTTTCCAATAGTATGTAACCTCTGCATTCTTGATGATGGTTTTGACTCGGACAGTCCTGCAGTAATTTTGTTCTACTTGCTTCTTCAGAAACCCATGAAAAATGTTGATTTTTACTGTAATTTGTTGTTTGAGCCACAGATGCCAAATTGAGATATTACTGACCCGGGATTTGTCAACAATAGACAATAGGTGCAGGAGTAGGCCATACAGCCCTTCAAACCAGCACCACCATTCAATGTGATCATGGCTGATCATCCACAATCAGTATCCCGTTGCTGCCTTCTCCCCATATCTTCTGACTCCACTATCTTCAAGAGCCCTATCTAACTCTCTTGAAACTTTCCAGAGAACTGGCCTCCGCTGCGTTCTGAGGCAGAACATTTCAGTAGGTTATCAACTTAAAACAAATGATTCAAGATGCTTTTACCTCCATTACTTTAATAAATATTTCCTGGGGGTACTGTGGTACCAATACTTCATACATTTCCTTCAAATAAGCAACTTGCATGTAGATGTTAAGCCAAGACACAACTGTGACAGGACACAAACTCCATTTGAGAGCCTAGAATAATGAGAAAACATTGGATAAACTGTTGTATACAATTCAGCTCAACTGGCAGCATTTGTAAATACTTTGGAAGGTAGGCAAAAATGCTGGAGAAACTCAGCGGGTGAGGCAGCATCTATGGAGCGAAGGAAAAGGCAACGTTTCGGGTCGAGACCCCCCCCCCCCGACATCAGTCTGAAGAAGGGTCGAGACCCGAAACATCACCTATTTCCTTCACACCATAGCTGCTACCGCACCCGCTGAGTTTCTCCAGCACTTTTGTCTACCTTCGATTTTCCAGCATCTGCAGTTCCTTCTTGAACAGAGATAATTTTTAATGTCTTTCCATTCAAGGTGATACAAAACCGTGTATTCTATTTCTTCAGCCAATTTGTATATTAGTCATTATTTGAAATACTTTAATTTTATAATACTTTTAATTTTACCTTCAAAATAACAAGTTCCATGTCAAGAATTTCTTCTTCGGTGCAAGCCCCGTCAGTTACAGATGCAAACTGGTGCAACTTGGGTGGGTAGATTTCCTGCAAAAGTGGTAGAATGAAGTGTTCTGTTGTTACTTGGAAATAGATACTATACTTCACTTGCTTGTAAATGTTTCCGTACCTCCAGCTTTGCAGCAATAAATAAAGTTGAGATTCCAATAAGCTGTAATCGGGTCTTCACAACGTTGTTCTGTGTTGCCATAAACCTATCGAAGTAGTCTTGTGCTAAATAAAACGTCTCTCTTTGTAGCTTGTAGACATCACAAACCTTTCCAATAGTTTAAAAAAAAAAAATCGAAGTTAACATGTTTCCATTACAACTGCTTCTAGTTATTTCTTAAATTTGTAAAAGCATTCCTGCAAACCAATAATGAAAGGCCGTGTACAATTCCCCTCTCAGTATGTGGAGAGCATACAGTGGAGAGCATACTGACTGGTTGCATCGTGGCCTGTTTCGGAAACTTGAACGTCCAGGAGCGGAAAAGACTGCAAAAAGTTGTGACCACTGCCCAGGCCATGACCTCCCCACCATCGAAGGGATATATCGAAGTCGCTGCCTCAAAAAGGCTGCCAACATCATCAAAGACCACACCATCCTGGCCACACACTCATTTCACCGTTGCCATTGGGAAGAACGGAGCCTGAAAACTGTAATGTCCAGGTTCAGGACCAGCTTTTTTCCTACAGCCATCAGGCTATTAAACACAACATCAAAAAAAGCTCTGAAATACAACAGACTATTATTATTATTGCACTATATTTATTGAGTATGGGTGCGTGGATATACACACACACTAGACTTTTTTTCTCCCGTGATGTACTATGTTTACATATTCTGTTGTGCTGCAGCAAGCAAGAATTCCATTGTTCTATCTGGGACACATGACAATAAAACACTCTTGGCTCTTCTCTCTGGACAATTATACCATTCACTCTTTCCGGTTTTCAGTGGGTTATCAACTCTCCACAGACAGCTGGATGACAACTTATTTTTCCAATATTTAGCCTTTCCCAAATTTCTCACCTCCTGCTTGGAGGACTCAAGTCTACTTTTATATTGTAACTATCATTCTTGAATTATTCACACAACCATCCTTTAAAACCACAGGATTCGAGACACTTACTAAAATTCCCCTTCAAAATTGCAACAGAAAAATTCAAGTATCTGGGTATTCAAATTACGAGAAGACGCAAATCATTATTTAGTGCCAATTTTATACCACTATTAAATAAACTGAATGATACGATTAAATTTTGGAAAACGCTTCCGCTCTCATTGATAGGTAGAATTAACGCTATAAAAATGACTTTCTTACCACAATTAATATATTTGTTTCAAGCGATCCCAATATATATTCCAAAATATTTTTTCAAAAAACTAGATTCCACTATCACTAATTTTATATGGGACTACAGAACACATAGAATTCAACGAAAGCATTTGTGCAAATCTAAAGAAGTTGGGGGTTTATCATTACCTAACTTTATGTATTACTACTGGGCAGTGCATATTAAGAACATAATGTACTGGCTGGATAGTTCCACTCAGCAGTTGGAGTGGATAAGAATGGAGAAAGAGGAGTGCTATCCGCACGATATAGGAACGATCCTGCTCTCACCGATAAAATTGAATAGTATAATATATAAGAAGAACCCAATTATTCACAATATAATAAGAATTTGGAAACAAATAAAAGTATCCTTGAAATTAAATAATTTATCAGTACTAACCCCACTATTGAACAACCCCGCATTCAAACCTTCTTTCATCGACAACACATATCAACAATGGGATAGACTGGGGATTAGGAAAGTAGGGGATATGTATGAAGTGGGCAAACTGTTATCATTTCAACAATTAAAATAAAAATTTAAATTGAAGGATAATCAATATTTTAAATATATACAGGTATGTGACTTTATGAAGAAATATACACATAGATTTCAAACTATATTTTTAGATCCTTTAGAAGAAGCAATGAATATTAAGGCTGATTCACAAAAATTAATATCATACTTTTATAATAATATATTAAATAGAGAATCACCCTCAACAGAAGCATTAAGGGAAGATTGGGAACATGAGCTAATGATAAAGATCCCGAAGGATAGATGGGAAAAGTATTTGATGAATACACATAACTGTTCTATTAATGCAAGACATAATTTAATTCAATTCAAATTATTACATAGACTATATTATTCAAAAACGAGGTTGAATAAATTTTATCCAAACGTCTCTCCCAGATGCGATAAATGTTTGTTTCAAAACGCTAATATAACACATTCATTTGTAGGATGTACAAAGTTGAATAAATTTTGGAGTGATATATTTGATATATTTACAAAGCTTTTCAAGTCAAGAATAGAACCCAAAACGGAATGGATTATATTTGGAATAATAGGAGAAGATACCAATTTAAATAAAGATCAAAATGTTTTTTTTAAATTATGGGTTAATAATTGGAAAGAAATTGATACTTAAATTTTGGAAAAATACAACCATACCAACTATTAAAATGCGGATTAGGAATATGATGGACATAGCACGCCTTGAAGAAATGAGACTCCGACTAATAGATAAATATGACCAATTCTTAAGGAGTTGGTCTCCTTTCATCGACTTTTTGGAATCATGTGATGCAGCGGTACCGTAAAGATTGCTGATTTCAGTTCATGACGCGGATAGATCTACATCTCCGAATACAGATTTGAAAAATTCTCTTTTAAGGGGCCTTCTCTTCTATTTCTACTTTCCACTTTCTCTCTTCCTTTTTTATTTTTTATATACACACTTCACGTTTTTCTACTCTCTACCATCTATTTTTCCACTTTTTCCTCTTTCTATTGTTTTCTTTTTCTTGTCTTGCTTACTTCCTTCTCATAACATAAAACTAGAGGTTGTACATAGAATGGATTACGGTATTACATAGTTGGCACCTAAAATTAGGTTCCACTGTACTGTTTTGTGCTGTATTAACTTCTAATAAAAAAAAAAAAAAAAAAAAAAACTATTTACAATTCACACAACCATCCTAACATGGACTTTATTCACGTAGATCAAAACTCTAATGTTCCAACAAGGACTAGAGCAACTGCTTGCTGACCCAACTTTAACCTGTTTACATGCCATGTTTTCCCCCCCACTATTGGCCATGACTAGAGTATACTCAGGGGTGGCACTGAACAGGTTAAAGGACAACTAGAAACAAGCAATGAGCTTTGCCAACATCCACAAATAACACAACAATGGCTTTAGAATTTGACTGAAAACACCTTTCCCAAGACAGATTCACGTGTTTGTTGAAATGAAAATCAAACCATGATAACAAATTCTCCACGTGGAGGGAGCCCTTACCTCCATTAGCCAGTCCAAAAGAATTGTCCTCATCTTTGGTTGCAAGAGTGGGTGTTTTTGGAAAAAATCTTTGTCCCTCAGATACATCTGTTCCTTTTTCAGAAGAACATTCCATACATCATCTCCATTGGCCCAGCTGTTTATATTTCAAAAATACAATGATAATGTATTATCTGGTAACATGGATAATAGATAACTTGGAATATGTACAATTGTACAGTGCACGTAAATAAACTCACCACAAGGCTGGTAATGGTGAAGCTCTAGCTGGGGTGACCAATACACTTTTGAATTTGCAATTACTTGTCGAGTACGCTGTAATGTTGCCATCTGGATTTTTCCGCGATGAAATGAATCTGTATGGACTCACGCAGTTGGTGTTAATTTTCCAACAATCCTGCAATTAAAGTCAATTTTGCAAATGCAAAATATAGATACTTTATTGTCACATGTGCCATGACGGTACAGTGAAATTCTTTGTTTTTGCATACACATCGGTTTTTTTTCCTGGTAGTAGGCACAAATCCATTTTATGATGGAAAAGTCAAGATCCTGCTTTGCCGTGTCCCCCAAAACATCACCTTTCACTGTCACAGGGGTGAAATGGTACAGCAGTATTATTGTGTAAGAAGGAACTGCAGATGCTGGTTTCAACCGAAGGTAGACACAAAAAGCTGGAGTAACTCAGCTGGACAGGCAGCATCTCTGGAGAGACGGAATGGGTGACGTTTCGGGTCGAATCTGAAGCAGGGTCTCGACCCAACACGTCACCCATTCCTTCCCTCCAGAGAAGCTGCCTGTCCCGTTGAGTTACTCCAGCTTTTTTTGTCTGTCTTTAGCAGTATTATTGATTTTATAACTGCCTTAAGAAAGTCTCAACTCTGACCGGTGAAGTGCTGACAGTCATTTCAACCATTGTAGTGACAAAATGCTCCCGATTGCCTGCAAGCTAAAACGTGATTACGTTACTCAGAAGCCACGCAAACATCTGATGAGAGTTCCATTTCAACCAGCTGAAGAATCTCTGAAGTATTCTAAATTTAATCAAAGAGCCAACAGGAGGGGACAATAGAAGGGACAATGAAACCGGTGATTGCTATTCGAGCAACTGCTATGTGAACTGATGACATTTGGGGAAGGCACATTGCTGTCTAAACTATCCATGTCATTCCATGATGAGGCTACGCAAGTGTTGGGAATGTGGAACATGTGAAAGCCTGCAACAGTGAACAATAATTATCCTGAAGGTAGAAATAAAATGCTGGAGAAACTCAGCGGGTGTAGCAGCATCTATGGAGAGAAGGAATAGGCGATGCAAATAGGAAATAATAATTCAGGATTGTAGGAAAGGAATGAATTGCCTAGGAAATTTAGCTTCATTAATTTCTATTAATTAGATTAGGAACAATGCTCAAAGTCTTCATCTCCAGTTCCTAACCATTGTTCCTAGATTAGAAACCCAAATAGATCCAAGATTAGGAACTGCAGATGCTGGGATTTTGAGCAAAAATAATGTTGGAGAAACTCAGCAAGTTGGGCAACTATAAGAACTTAACCCTCAAGGTCCCAGAAGATCTAGGCTGATGCATACAGGCAAAATAAAATTAAATGCCACAATAAAATCCAGTTTATGCAAAATGGTGAAAGGACAGTGTCCTGCCTTTATAGGAGCAGATTGTTCAGTATTTGCAGCTAGAGAAATTAGTAGGATAGACACAAAATGCTGGTGCAACACAGCAGATCAGGCAGCATTTCTGAAAAAAAAAGTAGGTGATGTTTCAGGTCAGAGCCCTTCTTCAGAAATTGGCATTTCGATATCAAACATGGCATACCTTATCTTCAAATGGTTTCACTGCCCATTCTTCAGTAATTTTATCCAAATCTTGCACACACTACGATCAAAGGATACAGATTACCAAAGTCAGAGTTTTATGTCACACACTACTGGGCTATGTCACACTGGTGTGCAGGTAAACTCACAATTGCAGCGGATATCTTTCGCTTTCTGGGTCGCAGTACCTCGTCAGGTTTGGCTGGCTTTGTTGAATGTTCTTCTGTTCTTGCACTGAAAGTTGAATTGAAAATAAAAGGCTTTAAACCCATGGCAATTCACAGCACAGGCTGGGGCACGGTTACATGGGCATTCACACACCTTTTCCTGGGCATCCTCCAAGCAGCTGTGTGGGTGAAAGGCGTCCTGTGAGTGAGAGGGACAGGGTGAGAGCCAGTCAAATCCCCTCACTGACATTGAAACATAGAAAGTAGGTGCTGGAGTAGGCCATTCTGCCCTTCAAGCCAGAACCGCCATTCAATATATCATGGCTGATCATCTAAAATCAGTACCCCATTCCTGCTTGCTCCCCATAGCCCTTGATTCCTTTAGCTGCAAGAGCTAAACTCTCTCTTGAAAACATCCAATGAATTGGTCTCCACTGTCTTCTGTGGCAGATTCACAACTCTGGGTGAAAAGGTTTTTCCTCATCAAGCCTTCACATCCCCCACTCTTCTCCGCCACCATTTGGTTTTTCCTTTCTCCACAACCATTCAGCCTCTCATCCCACCCCTATCATCCACCACCACCATCCAGTTCCTCACCACCACCATTCAGTTCCCCACCACGATGCCACCATCCGTCCATCTCCCCCTCTGCAGCCATTCAGCCCCTCTTCAGCTGCTATCCCATACCACCGCCATTCATCCCCCTCTCCCTCCGCACAACCATTTAGCCCCTCATTCCTCTCCTAACTCACACCGCCAGTCATCCTATAACCCTCATCATCCCTTGTCCCGCTACCCTCCTCTGCCCTGTCAGCTGCCATTCGGCCCCTCACAGCCCTCCTACTCCTCCTCTTCCTCTTCCTCCTCTTCCTCTTCCCTCCATCATTTGGTCTCTCATTCCCGCGCTCACCCGCAGCCGCCAACACTCTCTCCGCAGCGCGCCTGCGCCGGCCTCTTTAAATCCGTGGCGGGAGACGAGCGCGGCAGGCCCCGCCCCCATCGACAAGCCCCGCCCCCATCGACGCCCCCATCGACAAGCCCCGCCCCCATCGACAAGCCCCACCCCCATCGACAAAGCCCCGCCCCCCCCATCGACAAGCCCCACCCCCATCGACAAGCCCCACCCCCATCGACAAGCCCCACCCCCCGCCCCCATCGACAAGTCCCGCCCCACGGTCGCTCGGGCTTGTTGTGGCCAAAGATCATAGAGGAGCTCCTCTGGTATCTTTGGTTGTGGCCCAGGCCGGGGTCGGGGCCGGGGGGGCCGTCGCTATGCGGCTACAGCGGTTGTGGGCTTCGGTGCGCTGCGCCGTGCTGGGATGGTGGTGCACCTGCGGGCGCTGCCAGGTGAGGCCCGGACCCCCCCCCCGCGCTCCAGCGCCGCCTCCCCCCCCCCCCCCCCTCACACTCCCCCTCCCCCTCACCCTCATCCTCACCCTCACCCTCACCCTCACCCTCACACCCTCACCCTAACCCTCACCCTCACCCTCACCCTCTCCTCTCCCCCCCAGGGGCACCGCGGCACAGCCTTTCTGTGCCCCAGATAGTGGAGAAGGCGTGCGAGGAGGCAGCCGTGTACATGGAGGCCGGCATCGTGAGTAGCGGGGCTGCCATGGGGGGGGGGGGGTGACAGATTATATCACAAAGATCGACACAAAATGCTGGAGTGACTCAGCGGGACAGGCAGCAGCTGTGGAGAGAAGGAATGGGTGACCCTCAGAGTAGGGCGAGGGGTGACAGAATGTGTCAGTACAGCGGTTGGTGGCAGAAGGTGTCAATACACAGTGGGGTGACAGATTATATCAGTGCAGGAAGGTGGGGTGGTAGAATATCTCAGTGTATGGTGGCAACCAAGACCTCAACGGTGGAACATGGAAAATGGGTGCAGGAGTAGGCCATTCGGCCCTTCGAGCCTGCACCGCCATTCAATATGATCATATAACCATATAACAATTACAGCACGGAAACAGGCCATCTCGGCCCTACAAGTCCATGCCGAACAAATTTTTTTCCCCTTAGTCCCACCTGCCTGCACTCGTACCATAACCCTCCATTCCCTTCTCATCCATATGCCTATCCAATTTATTTTTAAATGATACCAATGAACCTGCCTCCACCACTTCCACTGGGAGCTCATTCCACACCGCCACCACTCTCTGCGTAAAGAAGTTCCCCCTCATATTACCCCTAAACGTCTGTCCCTTAATTCTGAAGTCATGTCCTCTTGTTTGAATCTTCCCTATTCTCAAAGGGAAAAGCTTGTCCACATCAACTCTGTCTATCCCTCTCATCATTTTAAAGACCTCTATCAGGTCCCCCCTTAACCTTCTGCGCTCCAGAGAATAAAGACCTAACTTATTCAACCTATCTCTGTAACTTAGTTGTTGAAACCCAGGCAACATTCTAGTAAATCTCCTCTGTACTCTCTCTATTTTGTTGACATCCTTCCTATAATTTGGCGACCAAAATTGTACACCATACTCCAGATTTGGTCTCACCAATGCCTTGTACAATTTTAACATTACATCCCAGCTTCTATACTCAATGCTCTGATTTATCAAGGCTAGCATACCAAAAGCTTTCTTTACCACCCTATCTATATGAGATTCCACCTTCAAGGAACTATGCACGGTTATACCCAGATCCCTCTGTTCAACTGTATTCTTCAATTCCCTACCATTTACCATGTACGTCCTATTTTGATTTGTCCTGCCAAGGTGTAGTACCTCACATTTATCAGCATTAAACTCCATCTGCCATCTTTCAGCCCATTTTTCAAAATGGCCTAAATCACTCTGTAGACTTTGGAAATCCTCTTCATTATCCACAACACCCCCTATCTTGGTATCATCTGCATACTTACTAATCCAATTTACCACACCTTCATCCAGATCATTGATGTACATGACAAACAACAAAGGACCCAACACAGATCCCTGAGGCACCCCACTAGTCACCTGCCTCCAACCCGATAAACAGCCATCCACCATTACCCTCTGGCTTCTCCCATTCAGCCACTGTTGAATCCATCTTGCTATTCCTGCATTTATACCCAACAGTTAAACCTTCTTAACCAACCTTCCATGAGGAACCTTGTCAAAGGCCTTACTAAAGTCCATATAGACAACATCCACTGCTTTACCCTCGTCAATTTCCCTAGTAACCTCTTCAAAAAATTCAAGAAGATTAGTCAAACATGACCTTCCAGGCACAAATCCATGTTGACTGTTCCTAATCAGACCCTGTTTATCTAGATGCTTATATATATTGTCTCTAAGTATCTTTTCCATTAATTTGCCCACCACTGAAGTCAAACTAACAGGTCTATAATTGCTAGGTTTACTCTTAGAACCCTTTTTAAACAATGGAACAACATGCGCAGTACGCCAATCCTCGGGGACTATTCCCGTTTCTAATGACATTTGAAATATTTCTGTCATAGCCCCGGCTATTTCTACACTATCTTCCCTCAATGTCCTAGGGAATATCCTGTCAGGACCTGGAGACTTATCCACTTTTATATTTTTCAAAAGTGTCAGTACTTCTTTTACTTTGAACCTCATAGTATCCATAGCTACTCTACTGGTTTCCCTTAACTCACATAATTCAATATCCTTCTCCTTGGTGAATACCGAAGAAAAAAAAATGTTCAATATCTCCCCCATCTCTTTTGGCTCTGCAGATAGCTGTCCACTCTGTCTCTCCAATGGACCAATTTTATCCCTCCTTATCCTTTTGCTATTAATATAGCTGTAGAAACCCTTTGGATTGACTTTCACCTTACTTGCCAAAGCAACCTCATATCTTCTTTTAGCTTTTCTAATTTCTTTCTTAAGATTCTTTTTACATTCCTTATACTCCTCAAGCACCTCATTTACTTCATGCTGCCTATAATTATTGTAGATCTCCCTCTTTTTCCGAACAAGATGTCCAATTTCCCTTGAAAACCAGGGCTCTTTCCAATTTTTACTGTTTCCTTTCAACTGAACAGGAACATAAAGATTCTGTACTCTTAAAATTTCCCCTTTAAATGTCCTCCATTTCTCTTCTACATCTTTCCCATAAAACAAAATGTCCCAGTTCACTCCTTTTAAATCATCTCGCATCGCATCAAAGTTAGCCTTTCTCCAATCAAAAATCTCAACCCTAGGTCCAGTTCTGACCCTCTCCATAGTTATATTGAAACTAATGGTATTGTGATCACTGGACCCGAAGTGCTCCCCAACGCATACCTCCGCCACCTGTCCAGTCTCATTTCCTAACAGGAGGTCCAGCACTGCCCCTCCTCTAGTAGGTACCTCTATGTATTGCTGCAAAAAACTATCCTGCACACATTTTACAAACTCCAACCCATCCAGCCCATTTACAGAATGTGTTTCCCAGTCTATGTGTGGAAAGTTGAAATCTCCCACAATCACTACCTTGTGCTTACTACTAATCTCTGCTATCTCCTTACATATTTGCTCTTCCAATTCTCGTTCCCCGTTTGGCGGTCTATAATACACCCCTATAAGTGTTGCTACACCTTTCCCACTTCTCAATTCCACCCAAATAGCCTCCCTAGATGAGCCCTCCAATCTATCCTGCCAAAGCACTGCTGTAATATCTTCCCTGACTAGCAATGCAACACCTCCACCTCTTGCCCCTCCAATTCTATCACACCTGAAGCAACGAAATCCTGGAATATTTAGTTTCCAATCACAGCCCTCCTGCAACCACGTTTCACTGATCGCCACAACATCATACTTCCAGGTGTCTATCCAGACTCTAAGCTCATCCACCTTTCTTACAATGCTCCTAGCATTAAAATATGCACATTTAAAAAAACCCCCGTCTCTTATTCTCTGTTTATTTCCTTTTTTTTCTTTCTCCTCTTGTGTCCGAGTGCTTCCCATTTCTGCTTCCTGCCTCCCATTCTGTCTACTACCTTTCGCTATTTGAGTCCCTCGCCCCAACCATTCTAGTTTAAAGTCTCCCCAGCTGCCTTTGCAAATTTCCCCGCTAGGATATTGGTCCCCCTCGGGTTCAAGTGCAACCCATCCTTTCTGTACAGGTCCCACCTTCCCCAAAAGAAGTCCCAATGATCCAGGAACTTGAATCCCTGCCCTCTGCACCAGTCTTTCAGCCACGCATTTATCCTCCACCTCGCTCCATTCCTACTCTCACTGTCACGTGGCACAGGCAGTAATCCTGAGATTGTTACCTTTTTGGTCCTTTTTCTTAACTCTCCTCCCAACTCCCTAAATCCTCCCTTCAGGACCTCTTCCCTTTTTTTTCCTATGTCATTGGTACCTATATGTACCACGACCTCAGGCTCCTCTCCCTCTGATTTAAGGATATCTTGGATGCGTTGAGACACGTCCGAGACCTTGGCACCAGGGAGGCAGACCACCATCCTGGTCTCCCGACTGCGTCCACAGAATCGCCTATCCGACCCCCTAACAATTTAAACTAGAATGGTTGGGGCGAGGGAGTCCCCAATTACTATTGCCCTCTTTTTTTCCCTAGCTTTTGGAGCAACAGGGCCGGTCTCTGTGCTGGAGGCCCGTCCGCTGTCACTACCCCCGGGTAGGCTGTCACCCCCATCCGTACTCAAACAGGAGTACTTATTTGCGAGGTGTACCGACATTGGAGTACTCACTCGTTCCTGCCTCTGCCCCTTGCCCTTCCTTAACGTGACCCACATGTCTCTCTCCCGTGGTTTTGGAGTGACCACCTCTCTATAACTCCCCTCTATGACCTCCTCACTCTCCCTGATCAGAGCGAAGTCATCGAGCTGCTGCTCCAGGATCCTAATACGGTCCCTTAGGAGCCCCATCTCGCTGCACCTGGTGCAGATGTGGATGTCTGGAGGGCCATCCCGACACCATGACCTCCCACATCTGACATCCAGAACAGTATACTGCTCTGACTGTCATTCTCCCGCCTTACCCTGGATCTGATACCAGTATAATACAATAGAAACTGCTGGGAGAAATCAGCAGGTATCTGACTCACAACAGCTGCTCCCTCGTGACCTTTAAACTGCACCTTTATTATATAAACAAAAAGCACTGTACCTTTAGCCCACTGTACCCTTGGCTCACTGTACCTTTACTAAAGCACTGCACCTTTAACCCACTGTACCTTAACTAAAGCACTGCCCCTTTAACCAGAAAGCACAAATGCTAACCTGATGTTGCACCCAATCAGCTGCTTCCTCTAGTCTGCTTCCACCAATCAGCGGCTTCCACCAGAACCCTCACTATGGAGTGTGGAACGTTACGGATTTCGGTAAAAGCCCTGACCCTCCTCCACTGCTCTCCAACGGTCCTGGGCCTCTGTGAAAACAAGCCCCGCGCCCGATTTATATACTCACCGCCCTGACCCTCCTCCACTGCTCTCCGACGGTCCTGGGCCTCTGTGATCATGAGTGATCATCCAACTCAGTATCCTGTACCTGCCTTCTCTCCATACCCCCTGATCCCTTTAGCCACAAGGGCCACATCTAACTCCCTCTTAACTCCCTCCCAAGGTCTGAAAAAGGGTTTCTGCCCGAAACGTTTCTGCCTATTTCTTTCGCTCCATAGATGCTGCTGCACCCGCTGAGTTTCTCCAGCATTTTTGTGTACCTATGATTTTCCAGCATCTGCAGTTCCTTCTTAAACATCCCTCTTAAATATAGCCAATTAACTTGCCTCAACTACCTTCTGTGGCAGAGAATTCCACAGATTCATCACTCTCAGTGTGAAAAATGTTTTTCTTATCTCGGTCCTAAAAGATTTCCCCCTTATCCTTAAACTGTGACCCCTTGTTCTGGGTTTCCCCAACATCGGGAACAATCTTCCTGCATCTAGCCTGTCCAACCCCTTAAGAATTTTGTACGTTCTATAAGATCCCCCCTCAATTTTCTAAATTCTAGCGAGTACAAGCTGAGTCTATCCAGTGTTTCTTCATATGAAAGTCCTGCCATCCCAGGAATCAGGCGGAGGACGATGGCTGACCTTAGTCACAATGGCTAGGAAGGTGGATGAAGGCTGCAGCAGAAAAGGGTCTCCGGTTGTCTTGGACTCCATGTCACTGGATCCTGACCCAGATCTGTCAATGACCGTGGGGTAGCTGTCTGTGCACCAGTCTCCCCACGTTCACGCACTGGCGTCCTCCATATAGGGAATAGAACCCTGGAGACACCCATGGTTAGCCACGACCGAAGGGGGTCTAAGAAGGTGGCAGATTGTTTTAGCGCAGGGGGGTGATGACAGAATGTATCAGTGCAGAGATAGGTGGTGACACTGACCACAGAGATAGGCACAATGAACTGCAAATGCTGGAGCTGGAGAAATCCAGCGGGTCAGGTAGCATCACTGGAGAACATGCATAGGTGACATTTCGTGCCGACACCCTTCATCAGACTGAAGAAGGGTCTCAACCTGAAAAGTCACCCATTCCTTCTCCATAGAGATTGCAACCTGCCCCGCTGAGCTACTCTAGCATTTACAATTATACAATATACAATTTATCTATTGTAATTTGAACCTCTGGCACAGAAGGTAGTTGAGGCAAGTTCATTGGCTATATTTAAGAGGGAGTAAGCTTGTGGCTAACGGGATCAGGGGGTATGGAGAGTAGGGAGGTACGGGATTTGATTTGATTTGATTCAATTTATTGTCATTGCACTTTTCAGTGCAACAAAATGGTTTAGCCTGCAGTCATAATATAGAATAAATAACAAACACTCAACACAGTTTAAGTCCCAAAGTCATTGTCTCTTCCCTCCTTGCTCTCCCTCTGCGCTGAGGCAATCCAAGCCTCCGATGTTGTGACCCCGCCGGGTGATGGTAGGTAAGTCCCGTGGCTGAATCCGTGCTCCGCAAACGGGCCGGTTCAAACTCCGCGGCCCGGGGCGGTCGAAGCTGGCGAAGCTGCCGCCCTCCAGTCCAGCGGACGCAGCTGTAGTTGCGGGAGCTCCGGAAAACAGAACTCGAGCTCCCGATGATGTCATCCACTGGCCCGCGGCCGAGCCTCCGAGGCTCCAAAGTCGGGTCGGAAGTTGGGTCGCACTGCAACCACAGCCCCGAAGTCGGCCAGCCTCGTTGGTAAGTCCTGGCTCTGACTCCGCAGCCTCGAGGTCGGTCGCAGTTGGAGGCCGCCAGCTTCGCGATAGGCCTCAGCGCAGACGGACACGGAGACGGGGGATACGGCAGGAAAGGTCGCATCCCCCCCCGAAGGAAGTCAAAAAACATGTTACACCCACCCCCGCACACATACACAACTAAATAAACCGAAATAAACTGTAAAACATTAACCTACGGCATCACTTCCTGGTTCGGGAGCTGCAAGGCGTACGAACGGCACCAACTAGACAGAATTGTGAAGACCGCCAGCAGGATTATTGGTGCTCCACTCCCTTTCCTGCTGGACATATACAGGAAGAGATGTATCAGCAGAGCCATCTCCATCATCAAAGATCCCTACCACCCATCGCATCACATATTCTCCATCCTGCCATCAGGGAAGAGGTACAGGAGCATTAGTTGCAAAACCAGCAGGATGTTCCTCAGCTTCTTCCCGCAGGCTATAAGACTGCTAAACGGACTTTGCCCCCTGCCAAAGTCTCGCGCACCAACCACCAACCTGGACACACTGCAGCAGAGCCACTGTCATGCCGCTGCCGATCGGAACGCCTGTTGAATGTTTAGTAGAGTTAAATTTGTTCATGATATATGTATTTTTATTTCTATTTATTTTTGATGCACACTGAATGGACACTGGTTGAGCAACGTTTTTTTGTTTCCTCTGGGTATGTGAATACTTGGGAAATGACAATAAAGATATACAAATACAAATACAAAAGGGGACAAGAGAAAACAAATCAGCCCATCAGCGACTGCACTTCCTGAGGAAACTAAAACAGGCCTCACTCCCCACCAACATCCTCAGGACTTTCTACAGGGGTACGGTGGAGTCTGTACTCACGTACTGCATAAATACGTGGTACTCCACCTGCAACTGCTCGGACAGGAAGGCTCTGCAGAGGGTAGTGAGGGGAGCAGAGAGAATCATTGGCATATCCCTACCCTCGGTACAAGAACTGTTCCAGAGCCGCTGTCTGAAAAAATCTCGAAGAATTGCTAAGGACAAACTGCACCCCCTTCACATACACCTGGATCTCCTGCCATCAGGCAAGAGATATCGAAGCATCAAAGCCCGGACTACAAGACTGCTAAACAGCTTCCTACCACAGGCTGTGAGGCTGCTAAACAGTCACTCTGTACTCACAGTCACTTGATTCTGCAGCTGGCACGAACACTTTAATAACTGGCACTGGCCATTCAAATCAGCTGCCCCGGACATTTTTATGATTGGTTTATTGTATTTTAACGTTGTGTTTAACCTGCTTTTAACTATTTATTTATACTGTTCCATCAGGGACTGGATTGTTTTTAGTGTTATTATGTGTGAAACGTTTTAAATTTCATGTGCGATGCTCCGCTATTCCCATGGAAACGTCTTTTCATTTTGCACTGTACAACTGTTGCTTGCAAGATGACAATAAAGGTTGATTGATTGAAAAAACAGAAAAGACAAACGAACTGCAGGCGAGCCGCAGCTGCAAGGCAGCGCCGCCACTTCTGGATGGATATTGAGTTGGATGATCAGCCATGATCATATCAAATGGCGGTGCAAGCTCGAAGGGCCGAATGGCCTACTCCTGCACCTAATTTCTATGTTTCAAATGAAGTTCAAACGAAATTTGGTTTCTACAGTCATACAACAAGAAAAGCACCAAGACACAAACCAACACAATTTACACAAACATCCATCACAGTGAATCTCCTCCTCACTGTGATGGAAGGGAAAGTCTTGTCTCTTTTTCTCTTCTCCCGATGTTAAAGCCCCCGGCGGGCGATGGCAAGTCCACGGCCGTTAAGGCCGCGCCTGGGCGATGTAAGGCCCCACTCCGGGTCTTAATGTTGGAGCCCCCGGTGGGCAATGGCAAGTCCCGCAGCCATTAAAGCCGCGCCGGACGATGTAAGGGCCCGGCTCATTTTCAACCCCGCAACTCGTGCGGGAGAAGCTGCCGTTGCGGGAGCTCCGAAAAGCGGTCTCCCACCAGGGACCAGCGAGCTCCCGATGTCACCATCCACCGGACCTGCGACTGGAGCCTCCGAGCTCTGGAGTCGGGTCGCAGCCGCGCGTCACCACAGCTCTCCACGCTCCAAAGCCGGCCAGCCCCACGATGGTAAGTCCGCATGCTCTGCGACTGGAGCCTCCAGGTCCTTCCGGTTAGAGGCCGCTTCACGGTGCTAGGCCCCAACGACAACGAAGACCCGACAGGGAAAAGGTCGGGTCACCCGTATAGGGAAGCGATTTAAAAGTTTCCCTCGCCCCCCACACATACACAGCTAAAAACAATATAAAAACAACAAACTATACATTGAACAGGATATATATTTTGTGTCTACCCTGACATAAGTTGTTTGGAGCTTTCCCGTCTAAAACCATTCAGTGAGACCATGGCTTATTTTTACCTTGTACTATCCCCATATAACCCTCAATTCTCTTCAGAGTTCAGAAATCTATTGATAAATTTTCAATTAACTCAACAATTGAGAATTAACAGCCCACTTCATCTCAAGCCGACCACTTATTCTGAGTTTGTGACCACAGATTGTACATTCCAATGTTCAATGATACTCTTGTCACATGTACCTAGGTACCCCTCTTGCATACTGTTCAGTAAAAAACTTACTACACATATACGTAATCATATTTAAGTATAAGAGTGTAGGAACTGTAGATTACACTGAGACAGTACACAAGATTCACCATGTTTTTGTCGCCATTTTACATGATTTAAGTAGAAAGTTGGTTAAAAAAAGCAGAATCTCATCTTTGCCATATAGGCCCGTTGTCCTGGCAACGGCACTGTGTCAGAGTTCCAGTGATCGACCTGGCCAGGCCATGTTGACAATGTCCTTCGCTGCAGAGATGCAGCCTGTCCCCTGAGTTACTCCAGCATTTTATGTCTATCTTTGGTGTAAACCAGCATCTGCAGTTCCTTCCTACACAATTTATCTGCATCTACCCCAACTAACACTGCAAGAATCATTTGACTCATTTTGTGGTCGGTTTGCCTATCCACCCTGAAATCGAATAGACAATCCCATAAGGACCACGATTAAATTAAAAATATTCATGCATTATTATTTGTGAATCAGAATCAGGTTGCTGACCTGACAGCATGGTGGTATTCTGTGCCCAGAGTAAATACCAGGCAACTGAATCATTCTGTCAACACCTAGCGAGCAGTCATGAACTACTGTCTCCCTCATTGGAGACCCTTGAATGGACGTTACTAGCTTTACCTTGCACTAAACGCGTATTACCTTGCATTATCCTGTATCTGTACACAGTGAATGGCTCGATTGTAATCATGTTTTATCTTTCCACTGACTGGTTAGCACAGAACAAAAGCTTGACAATAAACTCAACTAACCTAAAATGAGAAACAGAATTAGGATTTGAAATTTTAAAAACTATTGATTCATAACTTCAGTGTTATTCTGCACTTAGAATAATCTCAGTGATTTAAGTAAACAATTGGTTAATTTAATAATTATATGATCAATATTATTTTCTGAACAACCTTTAGGTTTAGGTTTGCCATTGTCACTTGTAACGAGGTACAGTGAAAAGATCAGATCAGATAATACTAAAGGTAAATACAATACAATATAATACTGTCTATTGTCCTCAAATGAAGTTCAAACAAAATTTGTTTTCTGCAGTCATACAACAAGAATAGAAACCAAGACACACAACTAACACAATTTACACAAACATCCATCACAGTGAATCTCCTCCTCACTGTGATGGAAGGCAAAGTCTTGCCTCTACCCTGTTTTCAATTCTTCTCCCGATGTTAAAGCCCCTGGCGGGCGATGGCAAGTCCCGCGGCTGTTAAAGCCGCACCGGGCGATGTAAGGCCCCGCTCTGGGTCGTTTTCAACCCCGCAACTCGGGCGGGAGAAGTTGCCGTTGCGAGGGCTCCAAAAAGCCGTCTCCCACCAGGGACTCGTGAGCTCCCGATGTCATCGTCCACCGGGCCTGCGGCTGGAGCCTGCAAAGTTCCGAAGTCGGGTCGCACACCTCTCCACGCTCCGAAGCCGGCCAGCTCCACGATGGTGAGTCTGCAGGCTCCACGACTGGAGCCCCCAGGTCGTTCCGGTTGCAGGCCACTCCACGGTGTTAGGCCCCAATGACAACGGAGACCCGACAGAGAAAGGGTCGGGCCCCCGTACAGGTAAGAGATTTAAAAGTTTCCACCCCCCACCCCGCCCCCTCACATATACACAGCTAAAAATAATATATAAACTACAACCAAACTATACACTCAACAGGACAAAAAAATGTTTTTAAAGACAGACGGATTGCAAAGGCTGCTGCCGCGAGGCCCCGCTATCTTTAGACAATCAATTCAAACTCAGTATAATGGATAGAGCAATGTGTAAGATACAGAATATAGTCCTGAGCTTTCTATGTTCTAGAGATTGGAATTGGTTGATATGGTAAAGATGATCATGTTCAAATATATTTATTGATATATATTTCCTGGATCTGTCTGGTATTCCAAAGGATGGATTGATTGTGGAGAACATGCACGACATTCCCTACAGTCCAAGAGTGGGTCCGGAGGTGACAGCGATCATGGCCGCCATTTGTGTTGCAGTCAGACAGTCTTACCCCAGCCTTCCTCTCGGTGTCCAGATGCTCTCTGCAGCCAATCAACAAGCCATGGCCGTCGCACTGGCCACAGGTCTGTATATATGTGAACAATTCCATTCCCGAGCCCAGATCACCTGTTAAATGAAGCGCGTGCGTTTAGACGTTAGAACAACCTCTGTTATCACAGGCACACAAGGGTCTTGAACATAAAACAAAATGCTGAAGTAACTCAGTGGGTCAGGCAGCATCTCTAGAGAACATTGGATAGGTGATGTTTCAGGTTGGGCCCCTTCAGAGGTCTGAAGAGGGATCCTGAGCCGAAACATTACCTATCCATGTTCTCCACAGATGCTGCCTGACCCGCTGAGTTATTCCAGCACACTGTGAAACGTCACTTATCCATGTTCTCCACAGATGCTGCCTGACCTCCTGAGTTACTCCAGCACTCTGAAACGTCACCTATTCATGTTCTCCACAGATGCTGCCTGATCCAATGAGTTACTCCAGCATTCTGTGAAACATCACCAATCCCTGTTCTCCACAGATGCTGCCTGACCCGCTGAGTTACTCCAGCACTCTGTGTCTTTATTTGTGGTAGCAAATTATTTAAGTTTCAATGAAATCTCCTCTCATTCTTTGATTGGTTTGTTTATCCACCCTGAAACCTAATAGAAACCTAATACCAGTGGCCCAGCGGTAGAGTTGCTGCCTTACAGCGAATGCAGCGCGGGAGACCCGGGTTCGATCCCGACCACGGGTGCTGTCTGTAGGGAGTTTGTACGTTCTCCCCATGACCTGCTTGGGTTTTCCCCGAGATATTCGGTTCCTCCCACACTCCAAAGACGTACAGGTTTGTAGGTTAATTGGCTTGGTAAATGTAAAACATGTTCCTAGTAGGTGTAGGATAGTTCCAGTACAGTCCGTGGTCTCTTCGGGAGTGATGACCACAAGACAAGACTACACAAAAACAACAATTATATTAAAAATCTGCATGCGTAAGATTCATAAATCAAAAGCATCTTTTAAACATAGTAATATCTTCCATTTTACTTGTCCAACCATGAAGTGACTTCTCTGTTCTCTAACAGCCACATATTTTCCTTGACTCACCAATCTGACATTAAAGTGTCTCTGGCAATGAGCCTGTCCAACTCCTTGAGTCCTACAAAGGCCAGCTTAAATTCAGAAGAGAATTAACTAATGTGAAAGGGACAGTACCAGAGCACAGTGGCGCAGCAATAGAGTTACTGCCTTATAACACCAGAGACCTGGGTTGAAACTTGACTACAGCTGCTGCTGCCTGTACAGAATTTGTACGTTCTCCCTGTGACCACGTGGGATTTCTCAGGGTGCCCAGGTTTCCTCCCACATCGCAAAGACGTATAGGTTTGTAGGTTAAGTGTGTAGGGTAGAACTAGTGTACAGTGATCGATGGTCGCTGTGGACTCAATGAGCTGAAGGACCTGCTTCCACGCTGTATCCCTAAACTAAACTACACTAGACTCACCTGTACATCCAGCTATTTTTTCCTCCTATATAATTTCTCGTTTAGAGTATGTCTACTCTCAGGAATAAACAAATTGAACATTCCATCTATTTCTTTCCTAGACGCTGATTTTATTCGGGCTGAAGGGTTTGTGTTCTCACAAATTTCAGATGAAGGGTTTCTAGATGCATGTGCTAGCGACCTGCTTAGATACCGCAAGCAAATAGGAGCTGAGAACATTCAAATCTTTGCTGACATTAAGAAAAAGCACAGGTACTGTTGATATCAGTCATTATTTCTACCCAGTAATTAGCATATTCAAAGCATTCAACAAGTATTCTGCAGAAGTATTCTCCTTTGTTCCGATAAAGAGTGCTTGGCCTGAGAGAAGGCAGATACAGGATACTGAGTTGGATGATCAGCCATGATCATATTGAATGGCGGTGCAGGTTCAAAGCTCCAAATGGCCTACTCCTGCACCTATTTTCTATGTTTCTATTCTGAGGGGTAACATTTTCGCACAAAGGGTGGTGGGTGTATGCATCGAGCTGCCAGAGGAGGCAGTTGAGGCTGGGACTATCCCAACCTTTAAGAAACAGTTAGACAGGTACATGGAGAGGACAGGTTTGGAGGGATATGGACCAAACGCAGCAGGTGGCTCAGGTGTAGCTAGGACGTGAGGGAATGTGGGGCCGAAGGGCCTGTTTCCACACTGTATCACTGACTCTTATGACGTGCAATGTCATAAGAGTCCACAGATGATGCCTGATCTGTTGAGTGTTGCCAACATTTGCTGTTATTTTGCATTTGTAGTAACTGGAGCCTGCCTGCTGCGACTTTTGCAGAGCTCCGGAACATAAAAGGCTCAACTACAACTTCCAACAACTTACCTGGATCAGAAAAACGGCAGAAATCGGTGCCGTTTTGGACACGCTGTTTGAGCACTTCAAGGCTCTCGCAATTTCGCGATCTCCCGCAGCTGCGGGAGCCCCGGAGTTTAAATATTCCCACGCTGGCTGTGAAACTCCTGACCCGACCGAGGATCCCAGGTACTGTACCTGGAGACCCCGGGATGACCCCCAGAGCCGACGGGCTGGATCTTCCAGGAACAACGGAGCTGGAGCTGCGAACTTTGAGGGAATCCCCGTTCCAGCGCAGGTCCGCAGAAACAGCAGGTACAGCAAGTACAGTACCTGGAAACAAAGGGGAAGCCTCCATTGTGTCCGGAAACGTGGCTGACGGGCAGGACTTCAGGTCAGAATGAAGCGCAGGGGACTTCGGCCCCCTCTCCCTACTATCCTACTGGCCAACGTACAGTCCCTTGAAAACAAAGTGGAGGACTTAAGGGAAAGGCTGCTTTATCAAAGGGAGCTGAGGGAATGCTCTGTGTTCTGTTTCACAGAGACATGGTTCACCCCCAGCTCCCCAGACTCAGCGGTCCAGCCTGAAGGGTTCTCCATCCACCATATGGACCGTACACTGGCATCTGGAAAAGGGAGAGGAGGGGGCGTCTGCCTCATGGTCAATTCTGCGTGGTGCTCGGACGTGGCAGTCCTGTCCAACTCCTGCTCTCCACACCTCGAACATCTGGTGGTGAAGTGCCGTCCCTTCTACCTCCCAAGGGAATTCACCTCCGTTATCCTGACCGCGGTCTACATCCCACCCCAGGCAGACGTCCGTCTGGCACTGGAGGAGCTGCACGCCGTGGTCAACAAACACCAGAAGTCTTACCCCGAGGCATTTACCACCATTGCTCGGGACTTCAATAAGGCAAACCTAAAGAAATCACTCCCTAACTTCCACCAACATGTCTCCTGCTGCACCAGAGGACCCAACACCCTCGACCACTGCTACATCACCATCAACAATGCCTATCGTTCTATCCCTCGCCCTCACTTCGGTAAATCCGACCATACCGCGGTGCTGCTTCTTCCTGCCTACAGGCAGCAATTGAGAGCGTACCCCCAGAGGTGAGGACTGTACAGAGCTGGTTGGGGGGGGGGGGGGGGGGCAGAGGAACAACTCCAGGACTGTTTGGAGTCTGTAGACTGGGCTATGTTCCAAGGACTCGGCAACGGACTTGAACGAATACGCCACAGTCGTTACAGACTTCGTAAAGAAATGTGTAGAGGACTGCATCCCTACAAAAACCTTCCGAGTGTTTCCCAATCAGAAACCTTGGATGAACTTTGAGATCCGCACTCTTCTGAAGTCCAGACACAGGGCATTCACTTCCAATGATACAGTGGCCTACATGAAGTCCAGATACGACCTTGGTAAGGTCATAAAAAAGGCCAAAAGGGACTTCTGCTCCAAACTGGAGGATGAGACAGATGTTCGGCAGCTGTGGTGGGGCCTGAATGCAATCACCTCCTACAAGGCGAAACCGGCAGGCAGCTCGAATGTCGGCGAAACATCACTCCCTGACGAGCTCAATGTGTTCTACACACGCTTTGATAGGTTGAATACTGATGTGCCGTCCCGAGCCCCCATTCGCTGTGATGGTATTTCAGTTTCAGTCACAGAGGCCGACGTCAGGAAATCCTTCAGAGGGATGAACCCCCGAAAAGCACCTGGACCTGATGGTATACCCGGTCGTGTTCTAAAAACCTGTGCGGACCAACTGGCTGGAGTTTTTATGGACATTTTCAACCTCTCACTTCTGAGGTCTGAGGTCCCCACCTGCTTTAAAAGGGCATCAATTATACCAGTGCCCAAGAAGAGTAAGGTGACGTGCCTCAATAACTATCGATCAGTGGCACTACCGCCGGTGGTGATGAAGTGCTTTGAGAGGTTGATCATGGAGCAAATCAACTCCTACCTCGACAAAAACCTGGACCCACTGCAGTTCGCTTACCACCACAACAGATCAACGGTGGATGCGATCTCGCTGGCCCTCCACTCCGCTTTGGACCACTTGGACAACAAAAACTCATATGTCAGGCTGTTATTCATCGATTACAGCTCGGCATTTAATACAATCATCCCCTCCAAGCTGGTTACCAAACTTGCAGAACTGGGTCTCTGCGCATCCCTCTGCAATTGGATCCTCGACTTCCTCATTCACAGACCACAGTCTGTCCGTATTGGTGGAAATGTGTCAGCCTCAATAACCATCAGCACGGGAGCACCTCAAGGCTGCGTGCTCAGCCCCCTGCTGTACTCACTCTATACCCATGACTGCTTAGCCAATCACAGTGCGAACTCCATCATCAAGTTCGCTGACGACACCACTATTGTGGGACGTATCACTGATGGGGATGAGTCAGAGTATAGAAGTGAGATCGAGCAACTGTCCATATGGTGCCAGCGCAATAACCTGACCCTCAACACCAGCAAAACCAAGGAACTGATTGTGGACTTTGGAAGGAGTAGGAGGGGGACCCACAGCCCCATTTATATCAACGGGTCGATGGTTGAAAGGGTCAAGAGCTTCAAATTCCTGGCGTGCACATCTCTGAAGATCATTCCTGGGCCGAGAACACTAATGCAATTATCAAGAAAGCTCATCAGCGCCTCTACTTACTGAGAAGATTACGGAGAGTCGGTTTGTCAAGGAAGACTCTCTAACTTCTACAGGTGCACAGTAGAGAGCATGCTGACCGGTTGCATCTTGGCTTGGTTTGGCAATTTGAGCGCCCTGGAGAGGAAAAGACTAGAAAAAGTAGTAAACACTGCCCAGTCCATCATTGGCTCTGACCTTCCTTCCATCGAGGGGATTTATCGCAGTCGCTGCCTCAAAAAGGCTGTTAGTATCATCAAAGACCCACACCATCCTGGCCACACACTCATCTCCCTGCTACCTTCAGGTAGAAGGTACAGGAGTCTGAAGACTGCAACAACCAGGTTCAGGAATAGCTACTTCCCCACAGCCATCAGGCTATTAAACTTGGCTCGGACAAAACTCATTAATAACCCATTTTCTGTTATTTGCACTTTATCAGTTTATTTATTCATGTGTGTATATATTTATATTATGGTATATGAACACACTTATCTGTTCTGTAGTAAATGCCTACTATGCTCTGTGTGCTGAAGCAAAGCAAGAATTTAATTGTCCCATACAGGGACACATGACAATAAACTCACCTGAACTTGAACTTGAGATGTTGTATTTTCCTGAGCGTTGCTCAGTGAGAATCCATTTCCTGGAGACACAAGGAACTTCAAGTGCTGGATTCTAGATCAAAACACAAAGTGCTGGAAGAACTTAGCGGGTCAGGCAGCATCTGGGGGAGGAATAAACAGACAGCATTTTTCGTGTTGGGTCTGATGAAAGGTCCTGACTCAAAACGCCATCTGTGTATGGGAAGGAACAGCAGATGCTGGTTTAAACCGAAGAGAGACACAAAAAGTTGGAGTAACTCAGCGGGACAGGCAGCATCTCTGGAGAGAAGGAATGGATGACGTTTTTGGTCGAGAAACGTCATCTATCCATTCCCTCCACAGATGCTGCCCGAGCCGCTAATTTCCTCCTGCACTTTGTGTTTTATTCAAGAATCTTTCCCCATCCACATGAAACCTATTTCCCTGCTGACCAGTCTCCCGTCTCTAGAGCTGCTGAAGGTCTGCCAATACACTCATGTCTCCACTTTAAAGTCCTCACTCTTGTCTTTAAATTGCTACCTGGTCTTGTTCCTCCGTAACTGAAAAACACAAGCATGTCAGTGTTAAAACTTGTCTGCTGCTGAAATCATGCATTTAGTTTGACTGGTCTGTTTCCAGCTCACACGCCCTGACTGCAGACGTTAGTATAGCAGAGACCGGTAGGGCTGCTGAATTCTTCCTGGCTGACGGAGTCATAGTGACCGGAATAGCCACGGGGCAGGAGACTGATCCTGCACAGCTGAAAGGTACGTGCATCCTTTAAACCGAAGATAGAAAACAAAAAGCTGGAGTAACTCAGCGGGACAGGCAGCATCTCTGGATCGAGGGAATGGGTGACATTTCAGGTTGAGACCCTACTTCTGAAGAAGGGACTCAACCCGAAACGTCACCCATTCCTTCTCTCCAGAGATGCTGCCTGTCCCGCTGAGTTACTCCAGCTATTAGTGTCTATTTGCAGTTCCTTCCTACACTCTATGACTCCAAGTCTATCATTGTTTGTATATTCTTTGTATATTCTTATGCTGAGAGAATGGAGCGCCTGGCCTTGTATACTATGGAATTTAGAAGGATGAGAGGGGATCCTATTGAAACATATGAGATTATTAAGGGTTTAGACACGCTAGAGGCAGGAAACATGTTCCCGATGTTGGGGGAGTCCAGACCAGGGGCTACAGTTTAAGAATAAGGGGTAAGCCATTTAGAACGGAGATGAGGAAACACTTTTACACACAGAGAGTTGTGATTGTGGAATTCTCTGCCTCAGAGGGCGGTGGAGGCCGGTTCTCTGGAAACTTTCAAGAGAGAGCTAGATAGGGCACTTAAAGATAGGGGATATGGGGAGAAGGCAGGAACGGGGTACTGATTGTGGATGATCTGCCATGATCACATTGGATGGCGGTGCTGGCTCGAAGGGCCGTATGGCCTACTCATGCACCTATTGTCTAGTATCTATTAGTTTGGTTTAAACTAAGATCTGCAGTTCCTTCCAACACATGGAATTGCAGATGCTGGTTTATACTGAAGATAATCACAAAGTGCTGGAGTAACTTAGCAGGTCAGGCAACATCTACGGAGAAATGTAATAGCTGATGTTTCGGGACAGAAGCCTTCTTCAGACCCAATCTTACAGTCATAGAACCTGATAATGTGATTGTAGCTGGTTCCTTGGTTTAGTTTAGTTTAGAGATACTTCGTAGAAACGCACTCATCGGCCCACTGAGTCTATACCAATCATTCATCACCTGCTCACTAGTTCTATGTTATCCCACTTCGTATCCTACACACAAGGGGAAATTTCCACAGGGCCAATTAAACTACAATCCCCACGTCTCTGGAATGTGGGAGGATACCGGAGCACCCAGAGGAAACCCACGTGGTCACAGAGAGAACGTGCAAACTCCATACAGACAGCACCCATGGTCAGGATCGAACCATGGTCTCCAGTGCTATGAGGCAATGTGAAGGGTAATCGTTAGTAGGTGTGGACACATTGCGCCGAAGGGCCTGTTTCCATGCTGTATCTCTAAACTAAATGATTTGGCTGTATTATGCTATTTCTTTAGTTTAGTTTGGCCCACCGAGTCCGTGTGAACTAGTGATCCCCGCACATTAACACTATCCTACACACACTCAGAACAATTTACATTTATACCAACCCAATTAACCTATAAACCTGGTCTTTGGAGTGTGGGGGGACACCGAAGATCTCGGAGAAAACCCCCACGGTCATGGGGAGAACGTGCAAACTCCGTACAGACAGCACCCGTAGTCAGGATGGAACCCGGGTCTCTGGCGCTGTGAGGCAGCAACTCTACCGCTGCGCCACCGAGTCGCCACGTTAAAGTAGAAAACTTTATTTTCAAGTTCTTAGTCCTCTCTAAAATGAGGCATTTGATATTGTAACATTTATTAGTGTTAATATTATACATGAGTATCCTCTATTCTGTGCAGAGGTTAAAGAAGCTTTGAAGATTCCCGTGTTGGTTGGCTCAGGTGTGAGCTATGAAAACATGGAGCAGTACATGGCTGCAGACGGCTTCATCATTGGTTCACATTTTAAGAAAGCAGGATATTGGGCCAATGAACTGGACACTGAACGAATAAAGAAATTCATGTCCAAAATACACCAACTGAGGAAATGAAAAACAAATCTGCTCCGACAGCCCGACAGCAGTTTGTTGAAGCAACATCGAGATTGCTCCTGTACCTCGACTAAACTAACTTCATTTTAATGTTGCCACAATCAGTAGTCATCCTTCACTGTGTTCTCATCGTCTGTATTAATTTCAATGAGTTTGACTTGAATGCATGAAGATTTAAATCACTCGTATATTTTCCTTTGATTCTAAAATGGGATTTACTTGAACTCTGAAATAAATAAAAACTATTGAAATAAATATGACACTGAATATTCAGAACAAAGCATGGTATATTAGTGCGGCTCGGTGGCACAGCGGTAGAATTGCTGCCTCACAGCGCCAGAGACCCGGGTTCCATCCTGACTACGGGTGCTGTCTGTACGGATTTTGTACGTTCTCCCCGTGACCCACGTGGGTTTTCTCCGGGTGCTCCGGTTTCCTCCCACATTCCAAAGACATGCAGGTTTATGACAATAGGTGCAGGAGTAGGCCATTCGGCCCTTCATGCCAGCACCGCCATTCAATGTGATCATGGCTGATCATCCCCAATCAGTACCCCGTTCCTGCCTTCTCCTCATATCCCCTGACTCCGCTATTTTCAAGAGCTCCCTCTTGAAAGTTTGTAGGTGAATTGGCTGTTGTAATTGTACATCATCCCTGTGTGTACGATAGTGTTAGTGTGCGTGGATCGCAGGGGGAAAGACACAGAATTTGGGCAGTCTGGCATTGAACAGCCAGAATAAATTCTCCAGTTGCAGCGTCCGATCCCTGCAAAAAAACAAGACCAACCAGATATGCAGGGTAGACAAAAATCCTGGAGAAACTCAGCGGGTGAGGCAGCATCTATGGGGAGAAGGAATAGGCGACGTTTCGGGTTGAGACCCTTCTTCAGACTGATCAGTTTCTCCAGCATTTTTGTCCAACTTTGATTTTTCCAGCATCTGCAGTTCTTTTTTAACCAAATATACAGAGACTGATTTCTTATTGTGACGAACATTGGGGAAATCCGTGGACGAGGATGTTTATAGCGTTGGGACGTTCTCCTTATAGAATCTGAAGAAGGGCCTCGACCCGAAATGTCACCCATTCCTTCTCTCCAGAGATGCTGCCCGTCCCACTGAGTTACTCCAGCTTTTTGTGTCTATCTTTGGTTTAAACTAGCATCTCCAGTTCCTTTCTCCACCATTCCTGACATTCCCTACCATTCAAGTGTGCAGGGATCGCTGGTCAGTGCGGACACGGTGGGCCGAAAGGCCTGTTTCTGCACTGTATCTCTAAACTAAACTAAACCAAACCAAACCAAAATAGACACTAAAAGCTGGGGTAACTCAGCGGGACAGGCAGAATCCCTGAACAGAAGGAATTGGTGACGTTTTGAGTCGAGACTAAAGTAGGGTCTCAACTCGAAACGCCACCCATTCCTTCTCTCCAGAGATGCTGCCTGTCCCGCTGGGTCACCAGCTTTTTGTGTGTATCTTCGGTTTAAACTGGCATCTGCAGTTCCTTCTTACACAAAAGTAAACTAAAGCGCAGATGCTGGTTTACACTGAAGAAAGACACAAAATGCTGGAGTAACACTGCAGGACAGGCAGCATTTCTGGAGAGAAGGAATGACTAACTGAGTGACATACTCCTCCGCTGCCTATTAGACAGGCGTGTATCACCTTCTGTATGAATCCCACATGGACATTTGCAGTGAAGGCAGTGGGTGATGTCGCACAGATCACATTCTAACTGGATCATCACATTCTCAAATGACCTTTACAAACAGCTGTGTGGAACGACACTGCACATGTTAACAGCATTATCCAACACACATTCACTGTGCAGAGGAAGTACAATTCTAAGAAGGAATGTAACATCTAGTCTTGATAAAATATTTTAAGTCCAAACAGATGGATTTTTGACCTCACAAACAAAATAAATATGGCAACAAATGAAATTGGACAAAATAAATATTTCAACATTTTTTTTCTTCTCAGAGTGTACCTGGATATATCTATCTATCTATCTATCTATCTATCTATCTATCTATCCTCTGTGTGTGTGTGTGTATGTGTGTGCGTGTGTTTGTGGGTGTATGTCAGATTCGGCCTTTGATTCCTTGGTCCGCCAAAACCACACGCTGAAACGCCGTGATTTCTTCCATTTCGCTAGCTAATTCACTTTTACATTCACTCATGCACTCCTCAAAACATTTGGACAATTTTATGTACACATATTTTAATAAAATCTTCCATCCCCAACTAACTCATTTTGTCACCGCCTACTGCCCACCCAACATAACTCAGTACTCGGGGTCTGAAGTGCTCTGCTCGAAAAACGCCGACATTTTCCCGTACCGCTGATGCCCGGCCCGGCTCTGTCACGATGCCTCAAACCAAACAGCCAGCATGACGGAGCCGGCGTGTCAGAAGCGCCGAGGATGCGAGGCCTCACAGTTTCTGATGGGGCTGCTTTCACAGACTTTACCGTCAGCGGCACGGACAACTTCGGATCCAGCAGCAGAGTGGCCCCATTAATGCATTCATTCCACAGTGAGTTCAGTTCGGTAACAACTGATCTGGCTCAGTACGTTCAAGTGGACTTGCGGTCTCAGACATCTGCTGACTACGGACAAAACACACTTAATCAGCCAACCCGAACAGGAAGACAATATTTGAGCACCCCCCAACCTTCTGTGTCAAATGCTTGCCCCGCAACTCTCCTTTCAACTTTGCCCCTCTCACCTTAAAGCTGTGCCCTCTGGTCTTTGACATTTCTATCCTGGTAAAAAGGTTCTGACTGTCTACCCTATCTATGCCTCTCATCGTGTGTGGGGTAATGTGCTGTCAGGGGTGGTGGTGGAGGCAGATACGATAGTGGTGTTTAAGAGGCTTTTGGCTAGGGACATGGATACGTGGAGAATGGAGGGATATGGATCACGTGCAGGCAGAGGAGATTAGTTTAACTTGGCGTCATGTTCAGCACGGACTTTGTGGGCCGAAGTTGTCTCACCTCAACCCGACCAGAAACATGGACTGGTTTCTCTTTCCACCGATGCTGCCTGACCGACTGAGTTCTTCCAGTACTTCTGACTTAGTTTCAGACGCGGGCAGTTTAATTTTCTCCCTGACCTCTTTAACTCTCTCCTTTAAGATTAAAGTCTCAATTTAAGGACAAGCCATCAAAAGCATAACGGGAATACAAGGAACTGCAGATGCTGGTTTACACTGACGATTAACACAACATGCTGGAGTAACTCAGCGGGACAGGCAGCATTTCTGGAGAGAATGAATGCGTGACGTTTCTGGTCGAGACGTGTCCAGCTGACGTGACTCCAGGCTACAACGTGGGACAGGGTGATTTTCCAGACCAGAGCTGTGAACAATAACTAGATTATCTCTGGGGATTAGCCTCGTGATTCTGATTCACATGATCTTTGTCGTCGCTCACTGGGGCCCGGGCGGGAACCAGGAGGTCATTGTACTCACAAGGCTGGAGACTGGGTGAGTCTAGAGTGCAGGGCGCTTCTACAGTGGCTAGTGTCAAGTGTGTGTGTGTGGTGGGGGAGAGAGAGAGAGTGGAGAGCAAAGATCCTATAGCAGAGCAAGATAGGCTACTCCTGCTAAATGCAATGGGCTGACGTGTAGTAGCTATGGAGGGGATCATGGGCATTTTTCCCCGCCCATTTTAGCAACCTGAGCCTACCTGACCCGACCCGACTCGCAGTGTAATCAATGTTGTGTGGGTTAGATTCATAAATCTGCCAGTTCAAACTTCTTGTCAAGAATAAAATTGACAAGATCTTTGGTGGAGAGTGCGGAGCGAGCAAAGATCATATCTTTAGGTGGGAGAGGGAGAGAGAGGGAAGGGGAGGGATAGAGAGAAGGAAGGGGAGGAGGATAGTGTGTATCAAAGATCTTATAGGATCTCTGGTGCGTATGTACAGAGAGCGCAGACCAAAGATCCTATAGCAGAGCTCCGCTATAGGATCTTTGGCGCAGACGGCGGAACCCCGGCCTGTGGATGTGAGAGAGAGAGAGAGAGACTGCCGGTGTTTGTGTCAGTTTAAGGTACAGAGTCTGGTGCGGTGTGTGGGTCCCAGTGTGTGGTGGGGGTCCCAGTGTGTGTGGGTTCCAGTGTGTGGGTCCCAATGTGTGGTGGGGGGTCCCAGTGTGGGGGTCCCAGTGTGTGTGGGGGTGGGGGGGGGTCCCAATGTGTGGTGGGGGGTCCCAATGTGTGGTGGGGGGGGTCCCAGTGTGTGTGGGGGTTCCCAGTGTGTGGTGGGGGGGGTCCAGTGTGTGGTGGGGGGGGTGTGTGTGGGGGGGGGTGTGGGGGTGGGGGGGGGTCCCAATGTGTGGTGGGGGGGTCCCAGTGTGTGGGGGGGGGTCCCAGTGTGTGTGGGGGGTCCCATGTGTGGTGGTGGGGGGGTCCAGTGTGTGGTGGGGGGTCCCAGTGTGTGTGTGGGTCCCAGTGTGTGTGTGTGGGTCCCAGTGTGTGTGTGTGGGTCCCAGTGTGTGGTGGGGGGTCCCAGTGTGTGGGGGGGTCCCAGTGTGTGGTGGGGGGGTCCCAGTGTGTGTGGGGGTCCCAGTGTGTGTGTGGGTCCCAGTGTGTGGTGGGGGGGGTCCCAGTGTGTGGTGTGGGGGTCCCAGTGTGGTGTGGGGGTCCCAGTGTGTGGTGGGGGCAGGTGGGGTGTGGGGGTCCCAGTGTGTGGTGGGGGGGTCCCAGTGTGGTGTGGGGGGTCCCAGTGTGTGTGTGTGGGTCCCAGTGTGTGTGGGGGGGTCCCAGTGGGGTGGGGGTCCCAGTGTGTGTGGGGGGTGTGTGTGGTGGGGGGTCCCAGTGTGTGTGGGGGTCCCAGTGTGTGTGTGGGGGGGGTCCCAGTGTGTGTGGGGGGGGTCCCAGTGTGTGTGTGGGTCCCAGTGTGTGTGTGGGGGGGTCCCAGTGTGGGTCCCAGTGTGTGGGGGGGGGGTCCCAGTGTGTGTGTGGGTCCCAGTGTGTGGGGGGTCTCCAGGTCAGGCCCGCACCTGAACATTACCTGGTGCGACCCAGAACCGCGGGTAATGTTCCCGCCGCGGCGCTCACTCACCCCCTGATCATAGACAATAGGTGCAGAAGTAGAGCACCGCCATCCAATACGATCATGGCTGATCATCCAGAATCAGTACCCCGTTCCTGCTTTCTCCCCATATCCCTTGATTCCTTTAGCCCCAAGAGCTAAATCTAACTCTCTCTTGAAAACATCCAGTGAATCAGCCTCCACTGCCTTCTGTGGCAGGGAATTCCACCGATTCACAACTTTCTGGGTGAAAATGTTTTTCCTCTTCTCAGTCCTAAATGGCCTATCGCTTTAAACTGTGACCCCTGGTTCTGGACTCCCCCAACATGGGGAACATGTGCAAGGCGCCTCATTATGAATGGGTGTAACCACATTCTGGGAAATAGATAATGGAAATGAAATTTCAAGTCAAGTCAAGTTTATTTGCCACATACACATACGAGATGTGCAGTGAAATGAAAGTGGCAATGCTTGCGGACTTTTGTGCAAAAGACAAACAACCAAACAACCAAACAAATTATAAACACAATCATAACACACATATTCTTTTACATAATAAATAATGGAAGGAAAAACGTTCTCCTGGCATCAGAGTGCTAGATCAGCCACCTCCTCCCGGTAGGCCTTGTCGTCGTTGTCTGAGATTACGTCAATAAAAGTTAACTCTTCCCCCTGTGAACATCAACCGTCTCAACTTTTCCCACTCCCCATACCTACTCTAATCTCCCCCCTCCAAAACTCCTTCTCTCCAGAGATGCTGCCTGGCCTGTTGAGTTACTCCAGCATTTTGTGTCTAAAAGCCTGGTCATTGTCAGTAATATCGAGGGCAAAGTGCATGTTTAAGGGCCTGTTCCACTTTCACCACCTAATTCACGACCTCTGCCGAGTTTGCCCTTGACTCATACTTGCAGCATGGTCGTTATAAGGTCGTGGGTAGGTCGTAGCAGGCCTTGATGCTAGTCGTGGGTTCTTGTGGCATCATGAATGTGATGAAAAACGTCCACGAGTGAAACAGGTCGTGAAAGTGGAGCGGCTGGGCTTGTACACGCTAGAGGCAGGAAACATGTTCCCGATGTTGGGGGAGTCCGGAACCAGGGGCCACGGTTTAAGAATAAGGAGTAAGCCATTTAGAACGGAGACAAGGAAACACTTTTTCTCACAGAGAGTTGTGAGTTTGTGGAATTCTCTGCCTCAGAGGGCGGTGGAGGCAGATTCTCTGGATGCTTTCAAGAGAGAGCTAGATAGGGCTCCTAGAAATAGCAGAGTCAGGGGATATGGGGAGAAGGCAGGAACAGGGTACTGATTGGGGATGATCACCCATGTCGGGGCGGCCCAGCCCGAGGCTGAAGACGGTACGGTACTCACATGAGGGTGGCTGGGACGGTGTTCTGGTGGCGGTGGCCTGAGTCCGGGGTTCGGCCGCGGGCCAGCGGCTGCGTCTGCAGGACTGGTGGGCGGAAGCTTCAACCACCCCGGGCCGCGGTGTTTGAGCCGCGGGACTGTTATAACATCGCCCGAGCGGTATCGCCCCAGCGCAGAGGGAGAAGAGGAGGGAAGAGACTGCAGACCTAAGACTTTTGCCTCCATCACAGTGAGGAGATGCTGGGTGGACTCACTGTGGTGGATGTTAATATGTGTTTATTGTTGTTTTATTGTATTATATGTATGACTGCTGCAATTTCGTTCAGACTTTGGTCTGAATGACAATAAAGACTATCTAATCATGATCACATTGAATGGCGGTGCTGGCTCGAAGGGTTAAATGGCCTACTCCTGCACCTATTTTCTATTGACAGACCTTTATTGTACTCATAATATTTCCATTTTAAAGGTACACTACAGTCAGAACAATTAAAAACATGACATATATAGTAAAAACATGACATACATGGTAAGTACCAGACTGATTCCTGGGATGTCAGGACTTTCATATGAAGAAAGACTGGATAGACTCGGCTTGTACTCGCTAGAATTCAGAAGATTGAGGGGGGATCTTATAGAAACTTACAAAATTCTTAAGGTGTTGGACAGGCTAGATGCAGGAAGATTATTCCCGATGTTGGGGAAGTCTAGAACTAGGGGTCACAGTTTAAGGATAAGAGGGAAGTCTTTTAGGACCGAGATGAGAAAATCATTTTTTACACAGATAGTGGTGAATCTGTGGAATTCTCTGCCACAGAAGGTAGTTGAGGCCAGTTCATTGGCTATATTTAAGAGGGAGTTAGATGTGGCCCTTATGGCTAAAGGGATCAGAGGGTATGGAGAGAAGGCAGGTACAGGATACTGAGTTGGATGATCAGCCATGATCATATCGAATGGTGGTGTAGGCTCGAAGGGCCGAATGGCCCACTCCTGCACCTATTTTCTATGTTTCTATGTAAAAACACAAAACATTGTAGACAATTAAAAATAAAACATTATAATTTAAACATGTGAAAATCAAACACCAGAATAAAAAGAAGGAAAGGAGAGATTTGAAAGGGTACATAGAACAACTGAAAGAAAGATTTGAGATGTGTGGAGCAAGCTTATTTACAGAGTGGCGGATGCCGGGAATGCCCTGCCTGGGACCTCTGTACCGCTAATATCCTCTAACTCTTTAATATAAACTCTGCTTGGTAGCAATTTGAATCTAAAACATCTAGTTCTATTCTTCTTGCGTATGGCGTGCACAGCCTAAAGTTGTAGGTCAACTTGTTCTACTTGATAGACAATAGGTGCAGGAGTAGGCCATTCGGCCCTTCGAGCCAGCACCACCATTCAATGTGATCATGGCTGATCATCCACAATCAGTACCCCGTTCCTGCCTTCTCTCCATATCCCCTGACTCCGCTATCTTTAAGAGCCCTATCTAGCTCTCTCTTGAAAGTGTCCAGAGAACCGGCCTCCACCGCCCTCTGAGGCAGAGAATTCCATCTTTTGTTTGTGCACGTCGGGTTGATTACATTAGTCGAAACGGTGAAGGTTGTAATCTCCCACCCCATCTACCGGTAGTTTTATTGAAAATAATTCATTGTCACAAAATATTCACCACTAGCCTCGGTGGTAGGATTGGAGGTTGGAGTGGTCTATAAATGATTTGCCATTCCAAGGCTATGTTGGTGTTGTGATGAGCAGTTGTAGCGGGTGAACAGTAATGTTGGGTTTGTCTACCCTGCAGTTGGGCGAGATGCCGGTGGACATTCAGGGGATGATGCACTTGGTGCAGCACATCTCTGAGGTGGAGAAGATGCACGTAGCCATTAAGAACTCTGCCAGAGGAGCGCTGTTAGCCGGAGCCATCGCCTTTGCCGGTGGCCTGGTGGGAGGCCCGCCCGGGATCGCAGTCGGTAAGTTTAGTCTGGAGATACAGCATGGAAATGGGCCCTTCGGCCCAGCGAGTCCATGCCGACCAACAATCGCCCGTTCACACTGGTTCTATGTTATCTCACTCCTCACACAAACATCACCTCTCCACGTCCTCCACAGGTTCTAGTCTGGTTTCACTCTCGTCCTGCTGAATTTCACACTCTGCATAACTCGTTATCACCTTCCACACAGCCAACAATGAACCATTGTGGGCTCCACCTTTCCTTGACCTTCCTTGCTACCTTTGATTTGACCTTTTGCATATCTCTCATTCATTCGTTTCATGTACCTTTCATATCTCTCGTTTCCCTTTCCCTTGACTCATAGTTTGAAGAAGGGTCTCTACTCAAAACGTCACCTATTCTCTTTCTCCAGAGACGCTGCCTGACCCGCTGAGTTACTCCAGATTTTGTTCTATACTCTATAATTACACACTATCCTTATTGGTACGAATACTATTGATCTTCCATCGTCAATGGATTTAAATCCTAGAACTCCAGAGTCTGGACCCAAAACATTGACCATGCCTTTCGCTCCACAGATGCTGCCTGACCCACTGAGTTTCACCAGCTGTTTAAAAAGGAACTGCAGAGGCTGGAAAATCGAAGGTAGACAAAAATGCTGGAGAAACTCAGCGGGTGAGGCAGCATCTATGGAGCGAAGGAAATAGGCAAAGTTTCGGGTCGAGACCCTTCTTCAGAGTGAAGAACCGTCTCAACTCGAAACGTTGCCTATTTTCTTCGCTCCACAGAAGCTGAGTTACACCAGCGGCTTGTTTTTGCTCCAGATTCCAGATGTATTTTGTGTCACCACAGTAGTTGGGCAGCTTGTGGAAAGAGACATTACTGGGCCCATTCACCTCCTCCTGTTGACGACCTAATTGTGTTAGTAAGTTCTCGTGTGTACACCAGCTAATCATGAGATACCTGCTATGTCACTTCCCTGGCTGACTTGACAATGGATCTTTGGTCAAGGGACCTTGGACTGCTGGAACAGAGTCATAGAGTTATCCAGCACGGAAACAGGCCCTTCTGCCCAACTCATCCACACTGGCCAAGATGCCCCATCTACGCTAGTCCCATCTACCCGCTTTTGGCCCATATCCCTCTAAACCTTTCCTAACCATGTAGCTGTCCAAGTGTCTTATACATATTGTTCTAGTCCCTGCCCCAACTACCTCCCCTGGCAGCTCGTTCCATACAGCCACCGCCCTTTGTGAGGAAACATTTGCTCTTCAGGTTCATATTAAATCTTCCACCTCTCATCTTAAACCGATCCCCTCTGGTTCATGCTTCCCCAACTCTGGGTAAAAGACTGGAGAATTTAGAAGACCGTAGACAAATGTCAAACAGTCCCTTCGGCCCACCGAGTCCGTGCTGACCAGTGATCCCCGCACACTAACACTATCCTACACACACTGGGGACAATTTACAATGATACCAAGCCGATTAACCTACAAACCTGCACATCTTTGGAGTGTGGGAAGAAACCAGAGCATCTGGAGAAAACCCACGCAAGTCACGGGGAGAACGTACAAACTCCGTACAGACAGCACCCATAGTCAGGATCGAACCCGGGTCTCTGGTGCTGTGAGGCAGCAACTCTACCGCTGCGCCACCCTGCTACCCTGCCTCCAAATTATTCATTGTAAAGATAGAAACTAAATGCTCTTCCCTCGCCTTTGCTTTCCCCAGGGGGTGCGTTCGGTGGTCTGTTGGGGGCGTGGATGACCAGCGGACAATTTAAACCAGTGCCGCAGATCCTGATGGAGCTGCCACCAAACCAACAGCTGATGCTTTCTAATGACGTGAACAACATTATCCAGCACCTGGACTGGACCGATGTTGTCCAGCTGACATCGTTAGTGATGGGAAACGCTGTCCTGAAGCAGCAGGTCCTGGCAGCAATCTGTAGTTTCTTCATGAATCAACTCAATGCAGAGGTACAATATCAGGACTGAGACCAACTTGTACTTCAAATATGGATTGCATTGCGTGGATAGGTACATAGTGTGTTGCCGACTGAATCAAGGATCCGTAGAGAATGCTAGCTCGATTATTCTGCTGCAATTTTGGGTACTTCTGCTGTTTTCAATATTGGGGTCATTTGGTGGCGTGTGTGGCTCCAAGTCCAATATTCAGCACCGTTGATTTAAATGGAACTGAACAATAAGTTAAGTATTGAACTGGTGGCCAATGCAATATTGTCGATCATAGCCCCATCATCCAGGATCAATAACCACCCCAATATATCAGCTTCTGGATTAATTGTATTTATTTTAATTGGTCAGTTGCCTTCTCTTGCCTTTATATTTGTTGATCGTTAATGAATTGGAAATGGACTGGGTTCACAAGAAGGGAAAGATCTGCTGAAGCGTTCAGGAAACTCTAGGAGAACTGGTTCTATTTTTAAAAGGCTTGTTAATAATCTTTTAATTAATGTGGCGAAACTTGATAAAGATGGTACTTGGAGTGATAATTTAAAACTATGCTTTGTAGTTACTGGGAATGTAATACCTCACCAACCAGACATCTCACTGAAGCTGGTGGAAGGAGACGGTACACTAGATTCTGAAGATAGATCAAAATGCTGGAGTAACTCAGGAGGACAGGCAGCATCTCTGGAGATATAGATCTTCTTCTTGTGTATGGCATGCATAGCCTAAAGTTGTACGCCAACTTGTTCTATTTGATCTTGTTTGTGCACATTGGGATATATATATATAGTACTCTGGATAACCTAACATAAATTACATAAACATAGACAATAACATTGCAAAGTCAAAAGTAATGCCATGCCCACAAGTGAATATAGTTTGGAGCCTATTTGGAGGTGATGTTGTATTGGGATGAACATTGCAAGTGGTAGATGATGAGCTGCTGATATAACGAGTGTTTTTTTAGAGTTGCGATCAACTGTTGAAGATTTCATCACCGCCTCAACTTCTGCTTTATCGATGGTGGGAAGGAGGTGAGGAGTCAGGAGATGACCAGTTTCAAGAATACTTGACTCGGCTCTTGTGACCACAGTTTCTTTGTGACTGATCCAGTTAGATAGCCACTGAGTGTTCTGTTCCGATGTAGGAAGTGTTGGCAGTGATGATGCCACTAATGTTTAGACAAGGTGGTCATCTCGGACACACTGGGACATGGGCATTGCCTGGAATATTTGATTGTGTGAAAGGTAGTAATTGTAACCATATAACCATATAACAATTACAGCACGGAACCAGGCCATCTCGACCCTTCTAGTCCGTGCCGAACAATATTCTCCCCTAGTCCCATATACCTGCGCTCAGAGCATAACCTTCCATTCCCATCCCGTCCATATAACTATCCAATTTATTTTTAAATGATAAAAACGAACCTGCCCCCACCACCTTCACTGGAAGCTCATTCCACACAGCCACCACTCTTTGAGTAAAGAAGTTCCCCCTCATGTTACCCCTAAACTTCTGTCCCTCAATTCTCAAGTCATGTCCCCTTGTTTGAATCTTCCCTACTCTCAGTGGGAAAAGCTTTTCCACGTCAACTCTGTCTATCCCTCTCATCATTTAAAAAACCTATATCAAGTCCCCCCTTAACCTTCTGCGCTCCAAAGAATAAAGCCCTAACTTGTTCAACCTTTCTCTGTAATTGTAGTAGTAGTAGTAGTAATAATAGCAGTAGTAGTAGTAGTGGTAGTAGTAGTACTAGTAATAGTAATAGTAGTAGTAATAGTAGTAGCAGTAGTAGTAGTAGTAGTAGTATATATTTTATTTTGCACATGTAAAACACAAAGTTAAAAACAAGGCAAAAAATCAATGAAATGAACAATAAATCTAGACACAACTCATTACATTCTCATAAACATCACAAATTAATTCTTATGTTTGAAAAGGAGTAGGAGGAAGTATACTTATTTATTCCAACCGCTTCTCCGCTACTCCTCAATTAATTCACAAACTTTAGCTCATCTACATATATATATATAAATACACAAACATATACATACATGTATCCATACATAAGCCACATACATACACATATACACGCACCCATACATACACGCGTACAGTTAATAAACAATTATCTAAATTCTATGTACAAGGCGAATATCCCACTGTGTTGAGAAACTAAACTTATCTGTCATCACGGCCCTTCCTCATTCTTAAATCTCTGGAAAATATTTTTTTTGCACTTCTTCTTAAACTGAGTAATGTCTGTGCTTTGCTTGAGTTCCACATCCAAATCATTCCACAACTCTACCCCACAGCTTGAAATACACAAACATTTCATAGTTGTGCAAACACAAAGTTTCTTTAAATTAAACTTTCTTCTCAAATTATAACCACCCTCCCTGGTAAAGAACATTGTATGTATATTACCTGGTCGTAAACTATTTCTTGCTTTATACATTATTTGTGCTATACATTAAATTCTACTAGATCCATAAACTTAAAGGCATTTGACTTTAAAATCGGAGAGTTGGTGAGTTCATGAATGCTGGAGAAACTCAGCAGGTGAGGCAGCATCTATGGAGCAAAGGAATAGGTGATGTTTCGGATCTCGACCCGAAACGTCACCTATTCCTTCATCAGTCTGAAGAAGGGTTTCCACCCGAAACATCACCTATTCCTGTGTTCCATAGATGCTGCCTCGCCCGCTGAGTTTCTCCAGCATTATTGTCTACCTTCGATTTTTCCAGCATCTGCAGTTCCTTCTTAAACATTATTAACTATCCTTATGGCCCATTGTGGCAGTCTGCACAATAGGGCGCTTGTGTAAGTGTTACCCCGATACTCCACACAGCAATTTGGAAATGGCAGTACAAGCGAACATTGCTTTGTGATTCAGAATGTTCCTTGTTCTTCCCAAGACTGCAATGCTCCTTGACAGCTTTGCTCGCATGTTTTATATGAGATTTCCAGCAGATTTTGTGGTTTAATATCACACCTAGAAATATATTTTCATATATAGTCTTTCTATATCAACACCATCTGCCCTCGCTTGGACCTGTGTGTTTATTTTAAAATATCCAAACAACACAATCTTTGTTTAGTTCAAATTTAATGATAATTTGCTTATGTCAAACCACCTTTTTAATTTTCTAATTTCTGATGTGATCTCCTCCAAAACCTGCTGTAAATTCTCCCCAGCTCAAAAGATATTAATATTGTTCGCAAATGAAACAAATTTAAATATTTTTGATACTCTACATATATAATTTATATACAGAATGAACAATTTTGGTCGTAATACTGACCACTGAGGTTCTCCGCAAGGAATATCCAAGCATGTTGATTTATGCTCGCCTATCTTCACAAACTGTTGCCTGATACTTAAATAGTTTCTCAACCAATTCAACTGATAGATACTGTACCTTTCCAATTTATCATGTAATGTATTGTGATCAATGGTAACAAAAGCTTTTTTAGATCTATAAATACTCCCACTGCAGACTTTTTTTGTCTATACGATTAGTAATTTCTTCTTTTAACCCGATTATCGCCATACATATTGATATGTTTCAAGTCAAGAAAGTTTATTGTCACGTGTCCCAGATAGTAGGAATGTTACAAAATTTGGAGATTTTTAAAATCAAGCCTGTAATTTATCCCATCAGATAAAAGCATAAAAATAACTTTAATTTGATACCTAATTAGTCTCCTTTTATTGAATTTCTTCAACAACACAATGGTTGAACACAAACTCAAAACCGACGCTTGGGTTGGGTGAGCGAGCGTATGGAAGGGCAGTGGGATATATCTCCGCTTCTTTCACTTCTTCGTTAGTTCTGGGGTTTTCCTTTTTTCTTTTTCGTGTTTTTCTTGAAATTCTTTCTTTTCTTTCTCTTTTCTTCTTTCGTTCCCTTTTTTCCCGATCTAGTTATTAGTTCATAAAACGTTAAAGCTGAAGCAGTACGAAAATAGTATAACTGTTATGGCGATCATTCTCTTTCTGTACAATTGCTCCTAATAAAAATAAATTTAAAAAAAATTAAAAATTGATACCTAATTCACTTTCATATCTTCAGTATTAAAAAAGTTATGGCCATTTTCATACTCGGAAATTAGCATCTTGTTCCCTATTGATTTTCCATTGACTTAACACAAAAGCTATGATCGAGGACAGTCAAAAGCCCATAACTTTCTTAAAAATTAGGAGAACTGAATGAAATATTCAGTTATTATAGATTGAAGCATTCTGAAACAAATATGAAACATCTTACTTGGATGACCTGAAATTAAAGCATATTATTAGTTAGTTACCTAATTGTAGCTAATTACAAAATTAACCGTTGTGACGGAAATAGTAATAAATTCCCAGACTGCCTTGAAAATTCAAAAATGTGATATTCTCAAGATCAGAACTTTAATATTATTGTATTATATGCTGTAAGTCTGTAACAGACAGGTAAAGAAATTACATTTTCTAGCAAAAGACCAAGTCTTTATGGAGAAGATCAGTTGCTAGCTGGTACATTGGAATATCATAATCAGTGGCATCATCATACTCCTCAGATTGTAACCAATAAGCAACTCTGTACACCTATTTTTTCCTCAACTTTTCAATTTTCGCATTGGAAACTACAAGATTTTGCTCTTCCAACCACGCATGACATGCCTTTCTGCCCACTACTTTCCCATTAAGAATGTCCTGTAGATCATCACATTTGGAGTAGTCCAAATCCGGATAATCTCTGCGAATGCTGTCTAAATCAGTCTCTTTTGCTGGGCGTTTGGATTGACAATTTTGCATTTCTTCTTCGGAGACATCTGTTTAAAATGTAAAGGAAAAAACCCACTGAACAGCATTTACAGAAACAAGTTATAATTTGCAGTTTTAGAAAAAAAGGTAGAAATGATAAAGTTAAACGCTATAACAAATAGTAAATACCCAACAAAAAAATCATATTCATCAGTTTCATCTAAATTAAATTACTAGATCTAAACATCTATCAATTATTGTTCTTAAGAAAAGGCTAACATTTTTAAATAGCCTAAGTATCCAAATAACAAATAACAAACTGATCCCATTCACACAAGAATTCACAATATAACATGATTTTAAAATCTCACTTTGTCATGAATTTATATGCCAAATGGAAGGAATTTAATGTTTAATTCCCATGAATTAATCCAGAAACATCCACTCTCAAGATAATCAAAATGATTATTTTTTGCACAATACATCTGACTAAAAAATAATGAATTTGATTATCTTGAGAGTGGATGTTTCTGGAATGTGATCGATTGGAATGTTGCTGTTGCCATATATTTTAAGCCCATATCGGCAGGCAAGACACGATTTGTAGGGGGGCCTAAATAACATTTTCGCATCATAAGATTAAAATGAAGCCACACCAAAAAGCAAGATAATATGATAAATAAATGACATACCTTTTGTTTTGTCCTGATATTGTAATCCGTGATGTTGAAGACCTTTTTAATCGCGTTTAATCCAGCGAATCGTCCAGCAAATTGTTTTTTTTTAAAACGGGAACGGTAGAGTGAATGATTTTTATTCACCAGCTCGCAGCCCAAGGACATCCCTCTCCGACAACCAATGCAAACCTGCATTTTAACCCCGCCCCCTCCACAAAGCCTCCGGAATCGTACGCGCAGGGAGTGGCAGATTTGTAGCGCCGCTGATAGTAGGTTTAGTAGCAACGCTACAGATAGGACAATTAAATTCTTGCTTGCTGCAGCACAACAGAATATTGTAGGCATAAATACAGATCAGTGTGTTCATATACCATATATCTATATTACTAAAAGTCTGATCTTTACCACTTCTTATTGTTCTGTATATTGATTTTAGAAAAAACGCTGCCACTTACGGCTGTGATTTTTGGCCATTTTACTCGGAGTCCCCCTCCGCTCATCAGGTGTCGAGGATTTTTCCCATCGATGAAAAATAAAAGAGTTATTAGTTTTTTAAAAATGTTGAGATTCTCTCTCTCCTGTCAATCACGCCATGAAGGCCATGACCCTTCTGGTCAGAGGGGGGTGGGGGACTATAAAACCCAGAAGTGTGGGCGTGGCTCAGTCTCTGCAAGATGGAGGAGGGAGAGATCACAACTCGCTGTCTTTATTGGCCTTGCATCCTGCTTGAAATGGTATGAAACTGCACTTGAATTTGGTGGACTTGCACCCTGCTTGAAATTTCAAGGAATAGCCGTGAGTCAACTGCCAGTCCATGAGCCGTGAGTGAGTGAGCTGCAAGCACAACAGGCTTGAGTGCTGCCAGCAAAAGAATCCATTCGGCCCACAATGTCCATACTGTCTTTACTTTGTGTACTAGTCATGTCTACTATTTATTTCATTCCCCTTACATGTTTTTCCTCTACCTGCTAAATTTTTGTACGGTGTCCTTGAGACTCTTGAAAGGTGCCCATAAATAAAATGTATTATTACTATTATTATTATTATTATACTAGCCCTCTGGAAACCAGTCCCTTCAGCCCATAACACCCATACTAGCGCTCCAGAAAGCACCCCCCCCCCCCCCACTGGCCATGAATAGAATAGAATAGAATAGAATGCAAACCTAGGTTGGAACGAAATATCATTTCTACAGTTTTTTTACATTCCAAAACAATCCAAGACCCACACTTAACACAGTTTACATAAACATCCATCACAGTGAGTCGCCAACATCTCCTCACTGTGATGGAAGGGAAAGTCTTTATCTCTTCCCTTTGTTCCTTCTCCCGTGGTCCAGCAGTCCAACTGCAGTGTCGAGGCGAACTGGGACTCCAATGTTAAAGCCCCCGGCGGGCGATGGTAAATCCTGAGGCCGTTTAAGCCACGCCGGGCGATGTTAGGCCCCGGCTCCATGTCCTTAAACCCACGGTTCCAGCGGGAGAAGTCGCCGTTGGGGAGCTCAGAAAAGCGGTCTCCCACCGGGGACCTGCGAGCTCCCGATGTTCCCGTCCACCGGGTCTGCGGCCGGTGCCTCCGAACTACAAAAGTCGGGTCGCAGCCGCGCGCCACCACATCTCTTCCCGCTCCGAAGTTGGCCTAAAAACTGACGCAAGAATACATTTGAACAAAGTAAAAAGAATAAAAAGACAGACGAATAGCACGAGCCGCTTGCAGTTAGGAGGGAGCGCAAATACCAACAATAGT